>NC_056726.1:932643971-932681471 GCF_019279795.1 Protopterus annectens
GGGTTTAGATAAGAAACACCTTAGTTTGTTCTGTAGAAGAGCAGGAACATGATTTTCTCTCAACTGCTGCCATAATATTTAACAAGATCATCCATAATCAGCATTTTCATGCTTGGCCTTACCCGCACGTGGGATAGAAGGCCATGCGTACACTGTGCTCTTGCAGAAACACTGATAAGACAGTAACTAGCATCTAGAGCTAAGGAAGTCATTGCCCCCCCCCCTTTTATTCAGCCCTCATTAGGCCAATCATTGAGTGTAATCCCCCCATTTGGCATGTATCTGTCCAGATATATGTAACAACTGGAATGCCTACAGAGATCTTTACTAAAAGGATCCAAGGCCTAAACAATATATCCTAAATGGACTGACTGAAAGATATGTCACTATACTCTGTATCTACAGACTGCTAAGAAGTGACCTGTGTATGACATATAAGGCACCCTTCAACCCAATACTGAGAATTTGCTGTATATCATTAAACCAAATGGTAACAGAAATACTCAAAGGATCTAAACTTCTTCTGCATTAACAGCATAGTTTAATGGAACATGTATATTTCACCAAGGATACCACTGTTTTGGAACAAAGTCCCTATTCACATAAAACAAATATCATCCCTGTTCAGATTCAAGTGCAATTTATTTATATATCCTTGCAAGCATTTCTCTTCTCAGTTTATTAGGGAACTACTGTTCTGTTAGCTTTGAACATTAAGTTGTAGATACTTCTTTTTTCTTTAAAAGAAAAAATAAGAGCAAATTGCTTTCCTTACTCAAGATTTTTTTAGGCCATTGTTAGATCAAAAGGTTCATAGGTTCATAGGTTGGTACCGGGCTATCTGCCCAGAGGCATATATTAGCCCAGCCACGTTGTGCGGTATTCACCACCCCTTTAGTAGTTCGCTAGACCCTTGTACTAGCAGCTAGTACCCTTGGCCCCTATCTAGTAGTGCTGTTGGTGTGATCCCCAGTGTGAACTTTCTGTTACCCATCCATTCATCAAGGTTCCTCTTGAAGAGTGATAGTGAGGGGCTCTGTCATGTAGATCGGGACCCTGTTCCATAGTAAGGAAAGTCTCTGCGAAGGGAATCTATCCCTCTAGCATGTTCTATTCATTGTTGTGTTGAGGTTTATATCCATAGAGCATGTAGCTCGAGTAGATTTGGTTTTGCTAAGATGGAGCATGTTCAACAATTCTGGGTTGGACATGGCTCTGTACGTTAGACAGAGATCGCCTCTGAGAAAGCGGTATGCAGCAGAGAACAGTCTTAGCTTTTTCAATCGTGCTGCATAGGGCAACTGTTTGAGGCCAGTAATCCTCTTGGTTAGGTACCTTTGTGGTCTCTCCAGCTGCTGGAGATGTCTAGCCAGTTACATTCCAATTGGTGCATTGTACTCAATAATGGGTCTGATGAGGGAAGAGTAGAGGGGCACCATTACATCCTTAGATCTTGATGCAAACCCTTTCGTGATCAGATGGGTCACATAGAAGGATTTTCTAACCACTTTGGTAACATGGTTATCAAAGGAAAGCTGACTATCTACTTGGGTCCCTAGATCCCTTATTTCTTCTTCAGATTTCAGGGGATTACCTCCTATGCTGTAGTTTGCAGGTACTCTGTTTTTCCAAAGGGGGTTACTATGCATTTTTTGCATTTAGCTTGAGACCATGGCTTTGGCACCATACATCAGTCTCATTCAGGCCCTTCTGGAGGATCTCCATGTCAGCCGGAGACTCTATTATAGCACCCAGTTTGCTGTCGTCTGCAAACTTTGTCAGCCACAGCCCTTCCGTGCTTGCCTGTACTTCTGAGAAGTATATGCCAAACAGGAGGGGCCCCAGGACAGAGCCCTGAGGCACACCACTCATTACTGGTCTGGATTCGGACATAGATCCCGCTACTCTTACTTTATGGGATCTATCTGAGAGCCAGTTTGCGATCCATCTTGTGACATAAGGGTTTATGCCCAGGCTGGTGAGCTTATCAATAATACCTGAATGGGGAATGGTGTCAAATGCTTTAGCAAGGTCAAGGTAAGCCGTGTGTACCTCCTTTCCCTTATCTATAGCCTGAGTAACTGTCTCAAAGAAATCCACCAGGTTTAGGAGGCATGATCTGCCCTTGATGAAGCCGAACTGTGTGGGGTCCAGTGACTGGAGGTTCCCAATCTCTCCATTTATGAGTTCCATAATGATTAGCTCCATAGCCTTACAGATCAGACTGGTCAGGCTTATTGGTCGGTAGTTCCCAGGGTCAGTTGTGGCCCCACCCTTGTGTAGCGGGACCATTCTATGGGCACATACCCTGTGGAGAGGCTGAGCCTGAACAGGGTATTATGATGTGGGGTTAATTCCTTTTGGAGCTCGCGTATGACACAGCCTGGGACACCATCTGGTCCCATGGAGGCAGTGTTTTTAGCTTTAGATAGAGCCTTGTCTAAGGACAGTGTACTGTATAGGAACAATAAGTTGAAAAGAATTACTGTAAGTGTTGTTTTTTTTTTCATTTTTGCCTCAGTTGAAATCAGATGTGTATACAGGTGGATATCATCTAGGCATGGAGAAAGAAGGCATGCTACATATGTAGAGTGACAGCAATAGAGTACAACACACATTTCATCCTACTTGCTCTTTCACTTTCATCTTAGTTTGACTTCAGAGAGATGCGAAGAAGGAGTCTGTCCTTTGGGATGTAGGCTGAGGAGGCATGCTGTGTTGACATGACAGCAGCAACTTAAAATGTATGACTATTGTTCATTTGTCCTTTCGCTTTCATCCCAATTTAACACTATATGGGTGCATGGAAAATCGCTATCTTTTTTGTGGGACTGGGCAGAAAGCAATCATCCCAAATATGATTTATGTGCCCTTGCAAGTATTTTATTCTCAGATTATGGACAATTACTACCCAGTTCTGTGGTAATTAGTGTGTAGTTAGCCTTGAACTTCAAGCCCTGGACTTTACCTAGTTCTTATTTGAAAGAAAAAATAATTTTTTTTCCCTTTGTCGAGATTTTTTTTCATACCTTCAATGGGCAAAAGGTTGGAGAAAAAAAAGATTTATGCAGGTATGCACTGCTTAACATCCAGGATAGATTTTATCCCATAGAATGTTAAGAGGTGCGGGCATTAAGTGAATACCCTGTACTTTGTTTTGTGTTTCAGTTAATGTCTGCCTACATTCTGATAGCATTTACATCCACTTAGTACAGTATGGATGTAAATGCAGTTGGACATTGTCCAGAAGGAAGTTAAGTGGCACACACCTATAATGCACTTCAGAGCATTTAGAACCCCATAGCTTCTGGGGTTTAAGGCTCCCAGACTTCCAACATAATTACATTCTTTCCACCACAATTTTACAGTACAATCTTGTCCAGTTAAGATGTATTACAGGGATGTAGAAAAAAGATGACAACTGAGTATGTTTCAAGGAGTGTTTTGTCCTACCCCTGCTATGCTGCTTACATAAGTTAAGAAAATATGCATCCTCTGATGGAACAGAGATGTCTATTGCATACTGCAGGTAAACATACAACAGACAAACTGGTCCATTAATAAGAGAGGAAGGAAGCACAACAAGAAAGGTAAAAAAAGGGATAGAAAAAGAACTAGATGTTTATACTTGTTTTGTAATAATGAGAATACAGCACTTGCACGCACTTGTACAAATATTACAAAAGGTACACCTTGAAGCACTGCACATAATATGTACATAATGCATTTTATAGCCAATGACATGCAAAATAAAAGTTTAAAAAGTTAAAAATGCACTTCACATATGCATCGCAAGTGGCATGCCTTGAAATATGCAACTATAACTAAGGAGGTAAATGTTTGTGACATCTAAAATATAAGATTTAAACAGATGGAAGAGATTAATAACAGACAGGCAGGCAGACAGGTAGATATCATTTATGAACTATATTCTGCAATATGTAATCAGTTATAGTCTATTAAAA
This sequence comes from Protopterus annectens, assembly GCF_019279795.1. Lineage (NCBI taxonomy): Eukaryota > Metazoa > Chordata > Ceratodontiformes > Protopteridae > Protopterus > Protopterus annectens. The sequence goes on from NC_056726.1 coordinate 932,647,937, forward strand.
TGGCAGTGACAACTCAAATTTAGTATTTATTTATTTTTCAGTATATTTCCACTAGTTATAACATAGAAAACAGAGCCATAGGAAGGGTAGGCAGAGCTGGTGGCTTCCCCAGGCATCAACTTGTGTGTGTGTGTGTGTGTGTGTGTGGGGGGGGGGGGCACAAATTGGCATTTTGCATTGCACAAATGAGAATTTTTAATGACACCTTCTGAACTGTCAAACTGTCCTTTTTCTTCAAAGGAGTCAATTGGATTATTAAATTGCTAATCCCCAATGGGTGTGCTGCCTAGGACACCAAACCACCTTGCTAGAGCTCTGATTAGCAGAATAAAAAAATGTCAGTGGGTTGCAAAACTAGGACTGACTCTCCATTCTCCTTAGCTAAGCATGACCTCTTGAAGCTCAAGCTCAAGCTCAGAGAGCAATGGAATATGTTCGCTACGTTTCTCTACATCTATGTTTTCAAAAGGTTTTATGCTGCTATTTTAAGGCTGATGACTGTTGTCCTATTTTGACTAGGAGCCACAATTATGTTTGTAAAATTTAAGTAATATGTTACCTAATGATTGATATGTATTGTTTATAGCCTTTTGGAAGCATTTCTGTATATTGTGGGCTCTTTTTGCAGGATCTTAAAACATTGCATGTGTAAAATCACTGCTGGATGTTGCTGATGTCTTAGTACATTGGGGCTAACTTTGCTGCAGGTGTTGTAGTTTGTTAAGAGGTCTCGTCACACATCTTGGAGAATAGAGAAGTATGTATGTTTCTTGATTTTGAACACTTCCATTTACTTACAGCTTGTACGAAACTGAAGGGAGCGTATTTAGGGATCGGAGTTGTTATGGGTTGGTGCAAGGAAGGGAGTGCAGAACCTAACAAAAAATTATATTTTTTTCTGCATACTTTTCCAGTTTTCTGCTACACTTTCTTACAATGGTGAATTTGATTTTGTATTGTTTAAATACCTCTGTTATGGAGGTTTTGTTTCCTGACTAATAATGACAAACTGTTTCACTTTAGACCTATTTTGTGCATGCATTTTCATTTATGTTGTTAATAAACAGGTTTGGTGGTCAAAACAGATGTTGTCAGACATGAACCAGTTTGTAAAATACATAATACAAAATGTAGAATGATATACATGAAGTAATTTAAAATATTAACTACATAAAATAGTAATTATAAGGTTAGTATTAATACAACACATTACAGTAAACTCTAGTAAATCAATAATTGTGTGGGATTTTGCAAATGGCTGTGCATGTGTGTGTGTGTGTGTGTGTGAAAATGAACCACAAGATAAAGTGTACAAATGTGACACAGACATGCAGTTTGATCAGTAACAGTCCCAGCTTCATGCTGCCTAGTAACTACACATAGGAAAAGCTTAACTACAGTCATACCTCTCAACTTCAGGTGTCCCTGATTTTGACTTAAATTTTAGGTCTGACCCTTTTAATCCTTCCTAAACTGGTGACTTTTGGAGAAAAGGTGGCGAGTTACACAAATAATGGAAATATTAGAGTTATAGTTTTTTTACTTGAGAAAAATGTATATCAATTCATATTATTTTATTATGTCAGTGTCTGTACTAACATTTAAAGGTGTCCCTGATTTTCCCGGCTTATTTCTGCATTTTTCTTTGATTCTGCTGAAGATTTGTCCCTGATTCAGATGAGGGTTATGAGCAGCTATTAAATTACAGGAGATTGCCCAAATGGCATCTAAGAAGCAATGTCATATGCTACATCTATGTTTAGACTACACTGCAGTATACAATCACCAACACATTCTTAAATTAATGTTTCACCATTCCTCCCATGCATTCATAACGCAGTACTAATAATTCTCACATTAACATGTGACATGCTCTACGCCTGCAGATGATCTACCACTAAGGCGTGTTCTTTGCGCGTTTAGGTTGTCTTGGTACAAGGGCGTTGACAGGTGTACACGGAAGAAGTAGACCTAATTGTGAAAAGGTGGAAAAGGAGGGGAAACTAGCGCAGGAAATCAAAGAATAAACCGTGATATAAATAGCAAGCGCTTCGGTTGAAAAGGAAGATTTATCTTTGTTGTGCCCACTGGAGGGCTTAATACCGTGAATATTAATGGAGGTTGGCGCCAACGTCCGATATCAGCGGTTGCAACAGGTGGAGGAGGAAGATCAGGTGGATGGCGAATGTAGCGATCAGGAAGAAAAGGAAGAGCTGAATGTAGAAGCCGAAGAAATTGAGGATGACAGGGTCATAGTTAATATATACGCGTAAGTGTAACTTGCATTGTTATTTCGCGCGCACCTGCAGTGTGAGAGTAAAACAAACCACGTGCCATAAATACTCCACGCGCTGGACACTTTTTCCTGAGAATGTAAATTATTAACTAAGTGCGCATTTCTTTAGCAAGTTAATTTCTTTCTGTTGTTAGCATGGCAGGAGAGTGTATTCCGCAGTAACGTAAATGGTTAAAATTAATGTTTCTAAGCATGCTGTGTTATAAAATGATGGTAGCTATCAAGAACTGGGCAAACAGTCCATTTCCCGACTGTCGAAATTTTTGCAGAATGTCCAGATTTTTGCCTCTTATTTTTTTGTCTCTTCCTTATAAAATTTGTGGTTTCCTGGCAAATCATCCGGGATTGAAGTCACTAAATAAATAAATATAGTTCAGATATAGACTTAATATCTTTCAGAAAGTGCATGCAAATACAAATCCTGTTATTCTAGCAGCTTTCTCATAACAGCAAATATTAAAATATGTCCCTAATTTTGGGCTTTTGCCCCCTTCCCCCCTATTATTTTAGGCTTTGTCCGGATTTATTGTGTTAAGAGGTATGCCTCTCATCCTCTAAGCACGAGAAATATGGAAAAGTCAAAAATAACGGGGAGGGGCAAAGGCCCCAAATCAGGGCCAGATTTTAAATATTCCTCTTTTGAACTGGTTGCTAGAATAACTGGTTTTGGATTAACAAGCTTTTTCTGAAGGTTATTAAAAAAAGTATCTTATTATTTAGTGATATTAATCGCTATGACATTCCCAAAAGCTACAAGTTTTCAGATGAGCAGATCAAAACTGTAAGACAAAAATGTGGGCATTCTGCACAGTGTGGGCATAAATAAACAATGACACAACTTAGAATGTCGTAACACCTTCACCTAGCTTTTCCCACCTCCTACATTAGAACCTGCACTGAAAAAAAACTTTGAATATACATTACTTAAGCAATAACCCCACACCTGGGTGTACATAATGCTGGATTTACCCATGGTTGGTGTGGTTTGGTCACGAGGGCGAAGCCCAAGTGGCCAAACAAAGACAACCATGGGTAAATCCAGCATTACCCACACCCAGAAGTGGGTTATTGCTATTATACAATGACATTATTTAAGAAAAAAAAAACCTTACTTTTCTTAAATAATGGCATTGTATAATGCCTCCGTGCTACCCTTCCACAGCTGTCTGGTATTCTGCGACAGTTCTGATGTACTGCGCATGCTTACGTAAAACATCAGAACTGTGTGTAGAAGCAACGGAGAAAGGAAGGTCTCCGTTGCTTTTTAAAATGAGTCTCGCTATGTTAAAATAGTTTAACATAGCAAGATAGCTTTAAAAAAAGCAACAGAGAAAGGAAGATCTCCGTTCCCTTTTTTAAAGCTGTCTCGCTATGTTAAATGAGTTTAACATAGCAAGATATCTTTAAAATAAGCAGCAGAGAAAGGAAGATCTTCGTTGATTTTTTTAAGATAACTCACTATAGCGAGATTACATCAACGGAGCTCTTCTGTACTCCATTTCTACCAAAAACACAAAAAAATCAGGACATATACTAATGGAAAAAGTCCAGGCGACTGGACCGTTTCCATTAGTATAAGTCAGATTTACAACGGGCATGCTGACCAATCAGCGTGCACATTTTGGAATATTAATGGGGGGGGGGGGTCATTGTATAATAGTAGATTATTTATTGGAACTGATAAGTGAATAGACAAAATGCCCTAGAGAGGTATCAGGAGTGGCATAATATCCATGTGTATAAATATACTTACCAAAACTACCCCAAAATGCTAGAAGAATATAATTTTGTTGGAAAGAATGTATGTGCTTTATGTTAGTTGTGAATGGGACAGTTGTGTGGCTTAATAAAATATCCTTCACAGTAGTAAGGCTGGAGCTATATCAGGTCATTCCAATCTCCTTTCCAACTGCTGTCTGGAGATACCTGCAGAAAATATGTCTTAACTACATATTCCCAGTCCAAGAGGGTAAATTAGATTATGATGGGGAATGTGGATGCAGGAATAGGAGACCAAATACATGGTTGATGGCACATGCCGGGGGGGTGAAAAAAATTCATGATGATTGAAATGGCTATTCCTGTCATTGCCCAAATAATTGCTATATAATTTTGAATGGTCACTTTGAGCAGTAACACATTAGCATTGTACACAGAATACATAATCTCAGAGTTTGAGAGCTAATCACATTTACTTGTATTTCCTGTTGTACTTATTTTATTTTAAATGTATTATTATTAGCAGTAGTAGTAGTAGTAGTAATATTTTATGTTAACAAGGAAATATCAATTGAATATATTACATTTTTAGTGGAGCCCCAAGGAGGTGTACATATGAACACTGGGTATGCGGCTTAAATAGGGAGGAACTGGGAAGGGGAAACAGCACTATGAAGGCAATCAAGGAGAACTAGCATAGCTGGCAGGTGGAATGTATCAGAATCAGCCAATTACACATGCAGCAGCCCAGCACACTAATATAAACTATGCAAACACCCTACAGACTGTTTTTCCCCCACAAACTCTACACTACCGGTGTACACAGACAAGGGATTTTTAGCTGGCAAAACTAACTAAAAATGTTAGAGGCTGCTGCTGCTTTACTCCATCAATATGTGCTAGAGACTGAGGGTGGTGTGGAGGAGAATGCTGACAGCTGACCCACAGTAAGGAGGAGCAGATGAGTGTATAGACCCAGGGTAACTAACCAGGGCCTACATGAGCTGGAGATAGTAGAACCCTGTAAGGTGGACAGGGACATTCTACAGCAAATCATTGTGCTGTGCCGGCCACGTCTTACACACAGAACTAAAAGAGGGGAACCCATCCCAGTGGATACCAAGGTATGTCTAGGCTTAAGAATATTAGCCACAGGTACCTCCCAAAGACCAAACCTGGGATATCATGGGGGTCTCACAGGTTTCAGCATCCAGGGTACTCCACCAGTTCCTGGATGCCATGACACAACATGCCAATGAGCACATACATTTCCCCACCACCTGTGAGGTGCTGACCAGATGTATGCATCTCTTCCACCATATAGCAGAATACCATGAGGTAGTTGATGCTATTGACTGCATGCACATACAAATTAAAGCACCACCCGGTGAGTGGGGCAGGGTCTACATAAACCGCAAGGGCTTCCCCTCCATCAACTGCCAGGTCATGTTTGATGCCCAGGACATTATCATGAATGTGTGTGCTGCCAGCCCTGTATCAGGCATTTGCCATGGTGGACATCCCATATGGCCTTCTAGTGGAGGAAATGGCTATGCACTGGAGGTATGGCTGATGACACCCATCAGAAATGCACACACACCTGAAAAAGAACACCATAATGAGGCACATGCACAAACCAGGATCATTGTAGAGCATGTGTTTGGGATGCTCAAGTCATGGTTCCACTGCATTCACATATCCGGTGGAGCCCTGCAGTACTCTCCAGCTACATGTACACAAATGTTCATAGTATGTGCCATGCTACACAATATGATGCTATGGAAACAGCTGCATCAGGAACAGCACAGGGCAGGGCCACACAGCCCCCCACCATTACCAAGGCCAGCACAGGCACAGAGGGACTCTGAGGAGGAACAACCTGAGCCTGCCACTGTAGGCATAAGGAGGCATGGATAGTATGCCCAAGCCTTGGCAAAGAGGCAATGCATAGCACACACACTGACACTGTAGGGACTCGGGGACTGATACTTCTCTCCGACTTGCACATAAAGTAAAAGGGATGCCAAACATGACACTACCTGAGCTTTACCATGTATAGGGAGTATACTATGTGCATCCAACGGTCAGCCCTCCAGCACCATCCTCAGTACTGGCCAAGCAACAAGGTAAGTCACTCTTCCTATCATTTACTAAGTGGAGTAGTATGTTCTTATGCTTGTATGTATGATATGGATGCAAGCATGCAAGGGAATTGGGTGGCTGACTGGGATAGCAGCAGACAGCTATATGGGACAGCAGGAAATTCATAACAAGTACTGGTGTCAACATACCTGGCAGCACTGCACAAGGTGACAGCCCCCACCACAGTACATATGATGGCCCAAAGAACTGTGGGTGTCAATAGGTCACACACATGGATGTCAGTGAGGGTCACATATCCACCACCAGCCTCACCCAGCAGGGCAGGTGTAGATAACCATGAAGAAAGGCCGGGGCTAAGATCCCCAAATGATGGCAATGGTGAACAGCCTCCCACTTGACCTACACAGACATATGACAACAGGTCTGGCAGTTGCATTCTAGTTCTGAAGGATAAGAATTCTGAAACTGAAATATATGCCATTAAAATCTAACATGTGTTGTTGTTGTTTGTCTTTTGGCTTTTCCCGGTTAGGGGTCGCCACAGCGGAACTCCAGTCTGCTAATGATTGGCAGTTGTTTTTTATGGTGCCGAGTTGCCAGCCCGACACCCAACCTTCAGTGAAGGCATGTCCATTCAACGCATGTCTTTCGAATGCCCACTCGACCGTGGGGAGGACATGCAGACTCCACACAGAAGGCACTCCCAACCCAAGCCGAGAATCGAATGGGAGAACCTCTTGCTGTAAGGCAACAACCCTACCACTGCACCACCGCTTGTCTGCATGACAGGTCACAATACAATATGAAATGGAAGCCAACAGAGTAACTGAAATTCCAGTATAGTCATTTCATATGTTAAAGTCTGCAGGTGTGCACCCCTCTCAATCCCATGTAGAAATGCAGTAACAGATGTTCTGCACCACTGTCAAATGGCCTACAGTCCTCTGGCAAAAGCCAATGCCTCTCCCATAGTGCCAATGTACGGAATGTCAGGGGGTCCCAACTAACAACCTAACATAATAAACAGAAAAATATGCAAGGCCATGTTGACAAATGCCAGTAGCATGCCTCTCCATGTCCTACTGCAAGAACTGTGGATCAGGCCATAAATACTACTGGAATAACGGCCCAACTATAGGGATACCTCTGAGATATTCCTTACATAATGTTAGGTGGAGAGAATAACGGGGGGGGGTGTAGATGCATGGATGTCATGGAGTGTGTGAAGTCTGAAACTCTAATGTCCACCCATACTACTCCTGATTGCAAACCCATGAAGTAATAGCCAAAAAACCACTTGTAAACCACAATGCAAAGGTAAACTGACCAAATATGAGTCCTGCCTCTGGAAAACCTGGGTGTATCTGTACAGCTGAGAGGTATGGCCCCAGCAGGATATGGCCATCCCGTGTAGTTGAGAAAAGCACAAGGAGGGGATCCCCAGCCAGCATACTAACAAGGTGCTGCACCATTTACACAGAACCAGCAGTCTATTGTCTGTAGCTACCCCTCCACATTGAGAGGTGTGTGTGCCAGAATGTGTAGTCTATATGCCTCAGAATATTGGTCTCAGATTCATTCATCTTTTATTTCCCGGTAAATAACTGTGAGCAAAGAATGATAACTGTCAGTAGTTGATGACATGACAGATCACAGTGTAAAACAGTACATATGGGGGTGGCGCCTAGATGGCTAACTGAGATCATTGAATTTTGAGAGCTCCATAAACTAGTATAATAATATAGGAAAATGTTATTATTTTGAAGTTTAAAATGTCAGAAATCTACAGATAAACTACATAAATAGCAATTTTGGTGGAGATATACAAACATTTTCCTGTCAAGTAACTTGGAGATATATTGAGTCACTGAATATGAACAACTCAAGGACTACTCACCCATATGCTGCTTTGAAAAAACAAATGGAATTGATTGCATCTACCTTACAGGAACTGTCTTTGAAAATGGATGGCTTAAAAATGACTTAGAAAACCTCAAATTAAATTCTCAAAAACAGACTGATACTTTTAAGAAACTATTACAGCAACACCAGACAAAAATAACAAATATAGAAACTTCTCTAAATGACATTGAAGGTAGACTCAAAGAGGAAGAATTCCAAAAAAAAATCTGCTTAATCACAATACATGGCTGCTTAACAAAATAAACTTAGAAAACAGGGAAAGGAGAAACAACATAAGGATCTTTGGTCTGCCTGAAAACACTAGAGGTGAAGACATTATTTCATTCTTAACAACCTGGATTCCTGAACTTTTAAACTTGAAAGAGGGACTTTCATTTGGAATTGAAAGGGTGCATAGAGCACTGAGGAAATCTGCTTCTAACTCAACAAATACTCCATCCAGATCAATAGTTATAAAATTGCTTTCATTTCTGGACAAGGAACTAATATTAAAATTTGCTTGGAGAAAATCCCCCTTAAAATACAATCAAAGTTTGATAAGGTTTGACAATGATTATTCTTCCAGAATACTAGGACAAAGGAAAAAAAAAGTCTGGCCAATAATAAAACTGTTGAAACAAAACAACATTAAAGCACAGCAGGCCTTTCCAGCCAAGATAAAAATACTTTTTGCCAATGAAATGAGACCCTTTAATGACTTAGATGAAGCTAATATATTCATCAAAAACAACAACGTAGTGCCTGTCCCAGAAGAAATGGAATGGATGGTCCCTACTCTTAAAAGAATAAAAGAAACAAATCCTTGGACCGATGCTAGAAAGAACAAACAAAAAAATGATTCCAAGATAGCTTTCCCAAAAAATAACTCTTACAACTACATCTCTGAAAGTATCAACTGATATGGTAAATCACTTGTCATCTATTTTTATTTTAAAAAAAGGAGGGATTCTTAAACTGAGAAACAGTAATGATTTATTCAGAATATTCAGAGTCCAATAATTCTTCACAAAGGTAGGTCAAGATGGGTTACTATATTATATTTAAGCCAAACAAAGCAACATATATTGGGTCCCATTCAGAATTTCGAAGCTTAACACTTTGAATCTCATATGATCAAAGATCATATGTTCGAAGTTTTAAAACTTCAAAATCCTGAATGGAGATCAGCATACAGTATGGACCGGGAGATTTCCCTTGTCCTCGCTGTAGTGCGATCTTGGAGTTGGTATATTTAAGTTGTGGGGGTGTGAGGGTTCAGGGGGGCACATGTTTGTCATGTGTTGAGTGGTGTTTTGGGGGGGGGGTCACAATTTCGAGATTCCAAGATCTCGAGATTCTGAACTCAAGATTTTGAAACTTGAGATTTTGGTATTTCAAAATTGTGAATGTAACCCCATTTAAGACAAACATAGAAGTTTCTATTCCCCTACTTGAACTCAGTGAATACTTATCGTGTTCATTTTTCATCGATTTTACTTATAAATAATTTAAGTAAATAAAATGCTGTCATGGAGACTAATACCTTTTTCAGTTAAAGTATGATTTAGAAATGTCATGTATATCCTGGTTAAATAATAGGAGCAAGCTCTTAGTACAAATATCATTATTATTCTGTCTAAACATAATCAATATCAATTATGGCAGGTATCATAGCTTTGAGTGCTGTTTGATTAAGCTTGACATGATTGTATATGGATACAGCTGTGTCTGGCAGCTGTTATATGTTGTCATTTTCATCTCTGGGAAGCTGTGGGTTGTGACTTGTGATTGAGGTTTCCTGATGCTTCTGAATTAGAAAGAGACATTTGGGGTTTTAGCCTGGATCCAGGGGAAGGGGGTGGATAGAACTGTGATTTGGGATATTTTGGCCGAGAATAGTTTGTTTGTACTAGTGCTGGGTGAGAGGTGGGAGGGCTGGTGGAGTGAGTTGTCTCTTGCTGTGGTGGCTTGTTGGGAGTTTTTTTTTTTTTTTTTGATCTGTTTGCTCTCTGTTCTTTCCCTGGCTGCTGCCTTGCTGAAAGGGAAGGAATTTAGGCTTGAAGTTGCAGTGAAGTGAAGCTTTGCTTCATGTGTATAGCAAGCCTCTGGTATGCAGTATACAGACACACTAACAGAAACGGACATTCCCTGGTTGCTATGGTAACAGAGAGGCGATACTGCTTAACAGCTTGTCTCTCAAATAAATAGCCAAAAAAAAAAACACACACACACAATAGTTATGTAATGTATGATTTTAGTAAATCTAGACATAAAATATATAATCGTCACATAAGATGAAGCAGTCTGCTGAATTTAGATATTAAAGACTGGATTTAATAACTTGGGCTTGTGTATAATAACACTACTGTCTTAACTTGTCACAAATGACATACACTACATTGAACATCAAGGGGAAGCATGATTTTCTTATATAAGTAAATATGCGTAACAAGTCATGTAACTGTTTTAAGTTGAATTGCAGTTTTTGTAACCGATCTTGACCATATATAATACTTAAGCAGTTACCAAGATAACCAATGTTTTATACATGACATAAAACTGACATAGTTGTTCAAGAGAAACAATAGAAGCCTGAACCTGGAATGTCACAGAATGCAACAATCATATTCTGAACAAATAATATTAAATTGACAATAGGCACTCAGTTTAATAACATGTGCTTGAGTATAATAACACTACTGTTTTAACTTGTCATAAATGACATACACTATATTGAACATCAAGGGGAAGCATGATGATTTTTTTATATAAGTAAATATGCATAATAAGTCATGTAATTGCTTTAACTTGAATTGTAGTTTTTGTAACCGATCTTGAACATACATAATACTTAAGCTGTTACTAAGGTAACTAATGTTTTATACATGACATCAAACTTGACAAAGTTGTTCATGGGAAACAATAGAAGCCTGAACTAGGAGGAATGTCACAGAATGTAACAATCACACTCTGAACAAATAGTATTAAATTGACAATAATCCCTCAGTTTAACCTTTGCTGATTATACGAAATAGAATGTTGCCATTCAAATTTAAAAACTTTCAGTATATGCCATAAAATGGCAATATATGAATATGGAAAGGGAACTTGTAATCATTAATCACAATAAGTGAATTTGTTGTTTTTAACCTATAATGTCACTCATTTTATAATAAGAAATGACAGATATGAAAATCCTTATGTGTAGGAAATGGGGGGGGGGATGCACTGATAATTAAAATGCACTAACTTTCATCAATGTTTACATAAAAGAAACTTGATGTTTTAAGTATGTTAGCAACAAACAAAGTGATTATTTAAATGCTGGCAAACAATGAAATATAACTTCTGATATATCCAGTAAAATACATTGTATTATTAAACATTAGGTATAAATAGTATTACCATCTATTTAGATTAAGTAATACATTGTGAAAAACTTCAATAAGGGTGAATTTCTTAAACTACTGTGTGCTATAATCTTTTACTGGGGTTTTATATATGATACATTCTACTTTAATATGATCAAATTGCTTGTTATGTATCTTTCACATAAATATTAATTGCTTATACAATAAGTAGACATTTATATTGTATTAGAATTTTGCCTAATAAATACTACTATATATGCTCAAAATAATTTAAATATTGCTTATTCCTATTACAAATATTCTACATATGATAATTCAATTTATGGAGCTCAAATATTCTGGATTGTCAAGGTATGAGTGATAATCTGATGGACTTAGGTTTATCCATCATATTAGGAATGATTTTCATTCCATGGCTAGTGCGGATCTTAGTTTTGTTAACATGTTATTAATTTAAATTTGTTATTTCACAAAAACACTTTTAGTGTAATTGACCAAAACATTACTTTATTGGTAAACAACAAATCCACCACACTTGCAGAAGAATGTAAGTCCACTCCAAGTACTGTAGTACCAGTTCTTTAATGTAGCATGAAAATAAAAAATATAAAGATAAATGATAAAACAAAGGTGAACACAAAGCGCTTTTCATCCCACCTGGTGGTGAGACTTCTTCAGGTAAAATCATTCACTGAAACCAGTACATTTAAATACAGTCCATTATGCAGTCATATTACTAGTCAGCCAGTGGGTGGGGGCTATTCATAACACACTAAGTGATGCTGTGAAAATCCACTCAAATAAATACTTTTAAAAAAAAAACACTTGGTCTTGTTAATACCAACAAGTGTGTATTTCAATATATATACTCTTGTCTTAAATAATAAAAAGTGAGTCAAACTTCATGTTATATAGGCACACAATTGTTAAAAATATTTAAAAAAATGTATATGTTTTAAAATGCATGTAAAAGTAAATACAAAAGGGTGAGTGAAATGTGCCAATACGTGAAAGTACACAAAAATGCATTCCTGTCTACACAGCATGGCATGAGATCCTACATTTGAATTACACATTCCTTACTTTAACTTCTGTTAGTATCACATATGTAATGTCTTGTGGTATAACAACTGATGTGTCAACTTGACACAGCTAGTTAGGTTCTGCATTTCATCACACTTGTTAGCTCTGAAGGTTTTTTAGCTTTAAAATACAAGAAATAGAGTAAATCTCATTTAACACAGGGTAAGCACAGGCCATAGTACTGAGTTGCCAAAGTAATTCTAACCTTTCTAGGTGTAAAGATTCTGGGCCCCCTCTCCCATCCGGAGTTCAGACTATCTATTGCTTTAAATTTAAATGTATGATTCATATGTTCCTGTTTGTGTCTACTTAGGGAATTCTCTTGGCTCCCTTTCTTTATATGGTACAGGTGTTCATAAACTCACTGAACTTCCTGTCAGTCTCTTCTGTCTATCTGATGAATCTGAGCATCTTGGGGCAATGTAGAAATTGCCTCATGTACACAGACAACCCTCTCCTCCTATCACCCAACACTACAACCTGTGAGAGATGCACTTATCTAGCCAAACTGGATGTAAAGCTCTCTCCAATCAAGACTGAACTTGACAGTCAAGAGGAGAAGGTAAACCCTTGCACCACACCACACTCATCACATAGTCTCACTAAATCTGCACCACCAAAATCCACACACAGAAACACAAAAACATTCACAGAGGCTCTCAATAATAAACTGCTCAAGCAACAGAGACCTCCAAAGCAGAAATGCAAGCAACCTCTACCCCCCAACACAACCCAAATGACACATAGCCCTCAGACTCAGTGTGCCACTCAGCCACAGCCAATAAGGCAAACAACGTACCCAACACACTAGTCATAGGTGACTCTATAGTCAGGCACACCGATGTCCCACTCACCAGGCTAAACAAGGAGAAGGTTACTGTCAGCTGCCTGTCGGGTGCCAGGATCCGCCACATAACCCACTCACTCAGATCACTCCACAACAAGTACAAATATGACTCTGTCATTGTCCAATTTGGTGTGAACGACCTGAGACGTACCTCCCTGGATTACATGAAAAGAGACATGGAAGAGCTCTCCGTTCTTGTAGCCCAGAGAGGTATGACCCTAGCCCTGAGTAGCATTCTGCCATCACCTAGAATGATGCTGCAGTACAAGGACAAAATGATTGACTTCAACGATTGGCTAAGCTTCTGGTGCCATTCTAAAGGGATCCAGTATCTGTTTGCCTGGGATGACATGGTCGACAGACCACAATGCTTTGCCAGAGATGGTCTGCACCTGTCATCCCTGGGATTCTGGATATTGGCTAAGGTTCTTGCCGCCCCTATATATAGTGCCATTTTAGGCAAGGTTCAAATGACAAATTCACCACCGTAACAGGAACAGGCAAGCAAAAACTGAGGGTGATGCTACTCAATGCTAGAAGTCTAAATCTCAAAAGGCACTCACTCAAGGCACTCCTTAAAATGGAGAACATCGATATCTGTGCAGTGACTGAGACCTGGTTCAAGGCTCCAGAGAGCACCCTGCACTACCAGGCTATAACTTATACCACACTTTTCGTCCATGTTACCTGGACTGGAACACCAAAGGCGGAGGTGTGTCCATATTCATTAAGGATATCCTCACCTCCAGGCTAGTTGCTCAGCATAATGCAGCCGAGGTTATCCAAGTGCAACTAACTCTGGGCAAAACTGCAATCCAAATTGTAGCTTGCTACAGATCACCCACCATGCCCCAGGATTCCCACTCCTCTTTTCTTGATGTACTGGAAAATATTAGGGTTCAACCAAACACCCTAATAATGGGCGATTTCAACTACCCCACCATTAACTGGGAAAACTACTCATGTACCAACTGCTTCGATCAACAATTTCTGGAATTCATAAACTCCAATGCCCTGGATCAACTTATCCACACCCCCAACAGGGGCAACAATATCCTAGATCTAGTCATTACCAACATGAGTGACCTGTGCTCCATACCTGAAGTCAATGCCTCATTGGTCCGATCCGACCTTAAGCTAATTACCCTAGATATCCACATCCCGCCCCCACCCCCTATTAAGGAAACCATGGTAAAAAAATCTCCAAAGCCAACTTCATGCTTCTTAAGACAGAAGTGGTGAACTTCATGACACCCATGCAGATTGACAATACAGTTATGACTACTGAATCCTACATAATTGCACTTTATAAGCACTTGCATGAGTGCATGGATCGTGCTATCCCAAACAGAACCAAGACGCTATCCTCCAAAAAAAGAAAGCCAATCTGGTGGTCCCCTGCCATAAACAAACTGTACAACAGAAGGAAGAGACTGTTGCAAAAGAGAGTCACATCCCATGAATGGAGGAGCTCCCTGGTCAGCCTCAGTAAGAAGCTGTGATCCCTGATAAAATCCTCCAAAGCTAGTTACGAAAACAAAATCGCCACTGATTCTAAAGACAACCACAAAGCATTCTATAACTATGTCAAGAATCTCAATGGCAACACTCAGATCTGCTCTGAGTTACAGCACAATGGCACTAAATATTCAGACCCAACTGATATTGCCAGCATACTGGCAGATAGGTTCAGTGCTAACTTTACCCCCCTCTCACCCCCTAAAGAGCCCATCTCTATACAGGAAGAATGCAAAGTTCCTGTAATCACGGCTGCACAGGTAAAAACCACACTCTCCAAAGCAAAAAACACAGCATCCATGGGACCAGACAACATCCCAGTCTGCGTTCTACATGAACTACAGAACGAACTGGCACCTCAACTAAGTACCATGTTCAGTCATAGCCTCACCTCAGGCTTGGTGCCTGCTGAATGGCACACAGCGATGGTTATCCCACTTCGCAAGGGGGGAGCCACCACAGACCCCAGGACCTACCACCCCATTAGCCTGATGAGCCTGGTGTGCAAGGCCATGGAACGTACCATCATGGAACTTATAAACAAATAAATTAGTAATCTCCAAACTCTGGACCCCACCCAGTTCAGGTTTGTAAAAGGCAGATCACGTTTCCTAAACCTGATAGCCTTCTTTAAAGCAGTCACCAAAGCCATAGACAAGGGTAAGGTGGTTCACACAGCCTATCTAGATCTTGCCAAGGCTTTTGACACCATCCCCCACTCTGGAATTATAGATAAACTCACAAAACTAGGTATAAATCCCTATGTCACAAGATGGGTTGCCAACTGGCTCACTGACAGAACCCACACTGTGAAAGTAGCAGACACCAAATCCAACTTCAGACCAGTGACAAGTGGAGTACCACAGGGTTCAGTTCTGGGCCCTCTCCTGTTTGGTATCTAATGGTATCTACTTCTCTGAAGAATAGGCTAACACAGAAGGTCTTTGGCTAATGAAGTTTGCAGATGACTGCAAACTAGGAGCCATAATCGAAACTCCTAACGATGTGGACATCCTACAAAAGGGCCTCACTGAGACAGATGCCTGGTGTCAAAGCCATGGCCTCAAGCTCAATGCCAAAAAGTGCATTGTCATCCCCTTTGGTACAAACTCTGTACCCATGAACTACAACATAGGTGGTATTATACTTAACACCAAAAATGTGATAAGAGACCTTGGGACACAGGTGGACAGTAGTCTCTCCTTTGATAATCACATCACCACAGTAGTCTGGAAATCCTTCTACATGGCACACCTCATCACAAAAGTTTTCTCATCCAGAAAAAAAGAGGCCATTGTTCCCCTCTACTCATCACTCATTAGACCCATTATAGAGTACAATGACCCTTTTGGTATGTACCTCACAAGACATCTACACCAACTGGAAAGGCCGCAGAAATACTTCACAAAGAGGATTACCAGCCTCAAACAGATGCCCTATGCAGACCGTCTCAAAAAACTCCAGCTTTACTCCGTCGCATATCACCTACTCAGAGGTGATCTCTGCCTAACATACAAAGCTATGTCAAACCAGAGCTGTTGGACATGCTCCACTTAAAGAAATCCCAGTCCCTCCAAGCTACATGCTCTAGGGACCAAAACCTTGTCACCACAATAAACAGAACATGCTGGAGGGATAGATTCCTGTCCCAGAGACTTCCCATACTCTGGAATAATCTACCTATCTATATCAAAAAAGCTCCACATTAGTATTCTTCAAGAAAAATCTTGATGATTGGATGGGAAATAGGAAATTTACCCCAGGGATCACCTCTGTGGCTCTGCTCGACAGTGGCACAGGAAAATAATTTTCTTCGGTGGCAAAAGCCAAGGTGCCTTTTTGGCTAGGCTTGTATAGTCCCCAGGGCCGATAGCCTAGTACCTACCTATGAACCTATGAACCTTTCCTATGTAGAATGCTGAACATTGTTGGCATAGATCTACGTAGATTACAGCTTTTGACTGGCAGTTTAGTTTGTGTTTTATTTTGTACTCCCTGTCTCTTATGGTAAATAGTCACAATTAAACAAAAAATACATAGTCTAAATTACCTAAGATGTGTTTAACTTTATTATGTTTAAATATGAATTGCTTAAACAATCCTAGCAAGAGAATCAAATCTACTGAAATATTTAAAACTGAACAAAGCACAAAATGTCTTCCTTCAAGAAACTCATTTCAAAACAAATGACAATTACAATTGGAATCCTAAGGAATATATGATATTGGCACAATCCAATTATAAGACAAAGACAAATTGGTGCAATCCAGTTATAAGACAAAGAAAAAAGGGGTAACAATTTTATGAAAAACAAATGTGATTAACCCAGAAATTATTTATAAGTATGAAGATGAAGACGGCCTTATAGGTTCATAGGTAGGTACTAGGCTATCGGCCCGAGGGCCTACGTAGGCCTAGCTAGCAAGGTTCCCTGGCTTACGCAACCCAAGAAAGTTACTTTCCTGTGCCACTGTTGAGCAGAGACAAAGAAGTGATCCCTGGGGTGTATTTCCTATTTCCCATCCACTTATGATTTTTCTTGAAGAGTGCTAATAAAAAACTTTGCTTGATATAGATAGGTAGCCTGTTCCAGAGTATGGGAAGTCTCTGGAACAGGAATTTATCCCTCCAGCATGTCCTGTTTATTGTGGTAACAAGGTTTAGGTCCCAAGAGCATGTAGCTCAGAGGGATTGGGATTTCTTTAGGTGTAGCATGTCCAACAGCTGTGGGTTTGACATAGCTTTATATGTTAGGCAGAGATCACCTCGGAGTAGGCAATAAGCTACAAAGTAAAGCTGGAGTTTTTTGAGATGGTTAGTGTAGGGCATCTGTTTGAGGCCAGTAATCTTCTTTGTGAGGTACTTCTGTGGCCTTTCCAACTGCTGCAGATGTCTTGTGAGGTACATTCCAAAAGGGCGTTGTACTCTGTAATGGGTCTAATGAGTGTCGAGAAGAGGGGAAAAATGACCTCTTTTTTCCCTGGATGAGAACCCTTTTATGATGAGGTGAGCCATGTAGAAGGACTTACTGACTACTGTGGCGATGTGATTATCAAAGGAAAGACTACTGTCCACCTGTGTCCCACGGTCTCTTATCACACATTCAGTGTTTTAAGTAGACTGCTTTCTATGTAGTAATTCATGAGTACAGAGTTTTTACCAAAACGGATGACAATGCACTTATGGAATTAATAATAGTTAAATATAATAACAGAATATGGACCCTAGCCAGTCTATACTGGTTCCCAGGCATTGTGTCAGGAACTGTTAAAAAACACTTGGATTTCATTTCCAATAATTATAAAGGTAACTTAATATTGGGAGGAGATTTTAACTGTATATTTGATATTTCTGTAACTACAAATAAAAGACCACTGCATACATCTGCTGTATCAAAAGCTTTAAACAAGTGGGTAGAATCATTTCATCTTGTAGATACTTTCATATTTAAAGAAGTTAAATCTTTATTGTTTTCCCATCAAAATCACAGATTTGGTACCCAAACTAGAATAGATAAAATATTTGCTGCCCATGACTTGCACTGTAAATTCATTAATTTCTCACTCACTCCCTGCCTCTTTTCAGACCACAATTCATTGATACTAAAACTTCAAAATGGGTACAAACCATTAATCTTTAACTCCAGAATTCCAGCATATATAACTACAATTAAAGAGTTCAAACCCTGGTTATTATCTGAATTACAGTTCTTCTTAGATATTAATTATACCACAGAGATAAATAAAATAATGATATGGGAATCATTAAAACTTACATATATGGTAAAACCCTAACTTGGTATAACAAAATCAGAGAATGGGATTCTGAATTATTAGATCTACAATCCAAACTTTTGTCAGTAAAAGCTGAAAAAAATCAATATCATTTGGAGATGAAAAAGAAAGTAAAAGTATCAATCAATAAATACAACAAAATTCTAATGCAAAAAAAAAAAAATAGTTTAGCTTTATAAAACTAAAAATTAATACTTTGGCCACTTCTCCAAAATATCTACATAATTTTTCCACAAGAATAATAAAAAAAAAAAAAAACAAAAGCTAATAACATTAAAATTATCTTCCATGAAAAGAAAGGGGAACATTTCTTGGATATAGGTGACATTCTTGATGCCTATAGAAATCACTATATGGAACATTTCCAAAAAGAAAATATAGATATTGGTCAATTAAATCTAGATGAAAAATGTTCTAATATACAAAAATACCAGCAAAATTAAAACTAGATCTGCAAGCACCCATATCCTACAAAGAAATTACCGATACAATAAAAGAGGGTGAAAATAATAAAGTTCCAGGTATAGATGGTATAATTATGGAAATATTTAAACTTTTTCCTTCAAAGATACTATCCCTCTTCCATAAACCTCTATTAGAAATTCAGTCACAAGCTTTAATACTACCCTCTTGGAGATATCCCTGAATCACACCAGTCTTAAAGGAAAACAAATCCCTAAACCTCTGTACCTCATATAAACTTATATCATTATTAAATAATGACTGTATGATATTTTTGACAATATTAACTAACAGAATGAAAATACCACTATCCAAAACAATAAATAATGATCAAACTGGATTTATATATCATAGACGCACACATGACAATATTAAAAGGATAGTTTCTCGTATAGATTATATTAATAAAGAAAATAAACATTCATAATTGGCTTGGATATAGAGAAAACATTTGATTCCTTAAATTGGGACTATTTATTCAAAATTCTGGTGTTATTTGAATTTCCTCCTTCCTTTGTTCATCTACTAAAGAATATTTATACAAATAATTTTAGCATTTGTTAAGCTAGGCCATTTCACCTCTGAATCTATACATATAACAAAGGGTACTAAACAAGAATGTCACATGCCATTGATTCTGTTTGCTTTGGCTATTGAAATATTAGCAGATTCAATACAACAATCAAAGGAGTGGATGTTTATGAACAATCATCATTCTCTTTCGGCTTTTCCCGTTAGGGGTCGCCACACCGGATCATCTCTTTCCATTTCTTCCTATCCTCTGCATCTTGCTCTGTCACACCAACCGCCTGCATGTCCTCTCTCACCACGTCCATAAACCTTATCTTAGGCCTTCCTCTATTCCTCTTACCTGGCAGCTCCATCCTTAGCATCTTTTTCCCAATATACCCATCATCCCTCCTCAGCACATGTCCAAACCAACGCAATCTCGTCTCTCTTGCTTTGTCTCCAAACTGTCCAACATGAGCTGACCCTCTAATATACCGATTCCTAATCCTATCCATCCTAGTCACACCGATTGCAAATCTTAACATCTTTAACTCTGCCACATCCAGCTCTGACTCCTGCCTTTTTGTCAATGCCACTGTCTCCAACCCATATAACATAGCTGGTCTCACTACACTCTTGTAGACCTTCCCTTTCACTCTTACGGATACCCGTCTGTCACAAATCACTCCTGACACTCTTCTCCACCCATACCACCCTGCCTGTACTCTCTTCTTCACCTCTCTTCCACATTCACCGTTACTCTGAACTGTTGACCCCAAGTACTTAAACTCGTCCACCTTTACCAACTCTACTCCCTGCATCCTCACCATTCCTCCCTCCCTCTCATTTACACACATATATTCTGTCTTAGCCCTGCTGACCCTCATTCCTCTGCTCTCTAGAGCATATCTCCACCTCTCCAGAGTCTCCTCAACCTGATTCCTACTCTCACTACAGATCACAATGTCATCTGCAAACATCATAGTCCACGGGGCCTCCTGTCTGATCTCATCTGTCAACCTGTCCATCACCACTGCAAATAAGAAAGGACTCAGAGCTGATCCTTGATGTAATCCCACCTCCACCTTAAACGGATCTGTCACTCCCACTGCAGTCCTCACCACTGTCACACTACCCTCGTACATATCCTGTACCACTCTTACGTACTTCTCTGCCACTCCCGACTTCCTCATACAATACCACAACTCTTCTCTAGGCACCCTGTCATATGCTTTCTCCAAGTCTACAAAGACACAATGCAACTCCTTCTTACCTTCTCTGTATTTCTCCATAAACACTCTCAGAGCAAACATTGCATCTGTAGTGCTCTTTCCTGGCAAGAAACCATACTGCTGATCACTAATCATCACCTCCCTTCTTAACCTTGCTTCCACTACTCTTTCCCATAACTTCAAGCTGTGACTAATCAGTTTTATCCCTCTGTAGTTACTGCAGCTCTGCACATCACCCTTATTCTTAAAGATAGGTACCAAAACACTTTTTCTCCACTCCTCAGGCATCCTCTGACTTTCCAAAATTTCATTAAACAATCTAGTTAGAAATTCCACTGCCATTTCTCCTAAGCACCTCCATGCTTCCATTGGTATGTCATCTGGGCCAACAGCCTTTCCATTCTTCATCCTCTTCATAGCTGCCCTTACTTCCTCCTTGCTAATCTGTTTCACTTCCTGATTCACTATCCCCACATCATTCAACCTTCTCTCTCTCTCATTCTCTTCATTCATCAGCCTCTCAAAATACTCTTTCCATCTACTCAACACACTCTCCTCTCTTGTGAGTACCTTTCCCTCACTATCCTTTATCACCCTTACATGCTGCACATCTTTCCCAGCTCTGTCCCTCTGTCTAGCTTTCTAAAATAATGCTCTTTGCTGCTGACTTATTATTAACATTATCCAATACAAAAGAGACGTAGGATGAATTTGATATTTTAATTGACACATTTTACTGGACGTCAGGACTCCATTTCAATAAATCAAAATTTTTATTTTTAAATAAAAAAAAAAGAATTGTAGACAAAGGGGAATCACATTATAGGGAAACAAGAACCTACTTTAAAATATCTAGGAATTGAGTTATACAATGATAGTAATGAATTAGTCTCAAAAAACTAGAACATTATCATCAATACAATTAAAATCTCTGTGGAAACATGGAACAAAATAATATTAACATTTGAAGATGGACTACAGTTAATAAAAATGGTTTTACTACCCAAGATTCTATATATAGCTTTGGCAGTACAACTGTTACCAGAAAGGAATATATTAAAAGAAATAAACTCATGCCTAATAAAATTTTTATGGTTTCCCAAAAGAAACAGAATAGCTTTAATACATCGTATCAGAGCATGGAAACAGGGAGGATTAAACTTTCCTGATATAGAAACATATATAAAAGCATCAATATCCAAAACAATCTCAGATATGATAAGTCCAAATTACTCTGCAAATTGGAAAGAATTACTAACTGTAATATCAATAAATGAATTTGATTGACAAAAAATTTCAAATAGATAATTTGCCATGGCACATATTATGTAGTAGTATGCAATATAACGTAACTAAGCACACAAAAACTCGTATGGTTAATAATTACATTGACTCATTTAGGAAAATTATTAATGCAAATATAGATTTAAAAATCTGATTTGATCTTTTAACACCATTCATAGTTACAAAGAGCTATCTAAATAAAATATACAGAGAAATAATTAATTCCTGAAATCAGGATTTGTTTGTTTCAATGTATCAAAGAACTAAAAGTTTTGGATTTGCAAACAATAGAACCAATATACAAAATTCCACAAAAAATTGGCTAACTATGCAAAGCATTTTGATGTTTTCGCAAGATTTATGCAGAGTAATTGGTAATCCTTCATTTAAAGAGATACCTAAACTTATAAAATACCTATATGGAATCATATATCATGATTATGACATGGGAAATATATTTCAAAATTTTACAAGATATTGATAAATTATAAAACAACTCCCAAATCCTCATATTAGAATTATATAACAAAAGGGCACTCATTACAACAAACTGAAGAAATGAAATCAAATCTTTTATTATCAATAAAACACACATCCTTTACATAATACTGGAAAGTTTTTAATTAGAAATGCTTGCACAGAGCATTCTTAACTCCAGATGGAATTACTAAAATTAATTCCACAAAGGGAATATGTTAGAGGTGTAAGCAAATACACAATGCAGATTGGAATCACATTTTTTAACTGTGTTACAATTAAGCCATTTTGGAATGATATTAAAAATGTTTTGCAAACTTTATTTAATGAATCGTTTAACTTATCTAAAGCTCTAGTATTATTAAATGTGTATGAAGGTCCTCATTTGAATGAGTCAAATATGTATCTAGTATGGACAATACTTGCAATCTCAAGGAAGTGTATAACAAAAAGATGGAATACAAACACAATGTGGACTTTGGAAGATTTCCACAGCCTAGTGAACACCACAACATTGTTGGAAATTAAGATTAAAGAATTAAGGATTCATCCTAAGCCATTTATTAACAATCCATGGAAAAAAGTCTTATCATTGATTGACACTTTACAATAACTGAACAGGTACAGTTGGATAACTAGATTATTATATCTATAAAGTAATTGTATATATTGAGCTCTGTTATAGTGTCTGGCTGATGTAAATAGTGTACATAGTTATTTAAGATGTTATATACAAATATTATGGAATTTATTTAACTGTATTTAAAAAATAAAAAAAAAACATTGAGAAAAAAAACAGTACATATGTCATAAAATGTATGCTACAAACAAAACATGCCACACAAGCAGCACAGAAAGCAACAGTTACAGTATCCCTGCATGTTAAGCCCATTGTGTCTCCATATTGGCAACCTATCTACAGATATTCTGAAGAAACAGTTTGCTAGATGTAGCTGTAGCACACAAAACCCTGAACTGGAGTCCAACCCTTCCTGGAATGGATGCACACACTCAATATACAAGGTCATACTGGGCATGCTCCTACACTTAGAGAAATGAGGCCCATGTCTCACAACACAGTGGACTACAGATATCAGTTATTCACAGCTGTCTTTGCACACACATCAAATTGTACACCATTGATACTTCACCTATACATTGGATAGGAATACTCACACATATCTAAGGCCAACATAATATAATATATCAAACATATACACGCACAGACTTGGGGAAGAGAAAGACAAACAGCTGCGAAGAGAATGTCATTATGAGGCCTCTCTCACCCACTACATATATCATTGGCCTGTATAACATGATGTGCTGATGTCATTCACTGTAGAAATACCTTTGGTTAGCCCTCAGCGCTATAGTCTCAGTGGTGCTTGTGATAACTATGTAACAGTATAGTACAAATAGGTGTCCATGTAGCAGTTGAAATCTAAGTCCTGCCAAATGTAAAAATTGTATGTGTGTGTGTGTGTGTGTGTGTGTGTTTCTAGATGAATGTGGTTAAAGCCATTCACACTCACTAAACTTCCCTTACCCCTATTTCAGCACTGCTGCTAATGTCACTCACCTCCAAAGATACCTTTGGACAGCTCTCCAACATATAAGCTCCGTGGTGCTTGCGATAACTCAAAAATACTATAGTGTAGCAAACTAGTTAGGTAGGCATTGCAATCCAGATCCTGACAACTGTGTAAATGTGAGTGTGTGTATCCTTGTAGAGACCTGATTTTGTGGTCATTCACACTTACAACACTTCCCTTACCCCTCCTTTAGCACTGCTGCTGATGTCATTCACCTTCAAAGATACCATTGCACAGCTGTTCAACATGTAAGCTTTGTGTCACGTGCGATAAATGCAGAACAATGTACTAGCAATAACTACATAGGTGGGGGTTTGAATCTCATTCCTGACAAGTGTTTGACATACATATGTCCATACCGCAAAGATTTTGGCCCCATCTATACCCAGTACACATCTCAGTGCCTGACTTTAGCAGTCCTGCAGACATCATTCACCTTAGAAGTACCTGTTGGCAACTCTAAACCATGTAAGGTCACTGGTGCATGTCAGGTCAGTGGTGCATGTGGTAAATGCGTAACATAATGCTCTAAAAGATAGATGGAGGATTGAACCTCACTTCTAGCAAATGTAAATGTGTGTGTAGGGTAAAATATTTTGTAGAATCTGTCACCCACTACATCACCCAATGCCAGTATTTACAAGGGCTGGTGATGGTCCTCATATTAGAAGTACCTTGGGACAACTTCCATCCAGCTCTATGACACGTGCTGTAAATGCGTAACACTGTATCCTTGGCATGCGCAATAAATTCGTAACCCTGTAATAGCAATACATAGTTAGGTCGGAGTTCGAAACTCAGTACTGGTGTGTGTGTTTGTGTGTGCATGTGTGTGTGTGCATGTGTGTGTGTGCATGTGTGTGTGTGCATGTGTGTGTGTGCGTGTGTGTGTGTGTGTGTGTGTGTGTGTGTGTGTGTGTGTGTGTGTGTGTGTGTCTGTGTCTACAGTGATTGCACAGTAGGGTTTGACATCCAACAGTTATAAGTAGGCTATTATGTTGCAATGTCATTGCTCACAGACCTGCCAATGGTTTGGCTGATGTAAAACAGGTATATGTGTATGTGACTACAGATATCAGTCACAAATGTGCTTATTTTCCAGCAGAACACTGTACAGTTAAATGTTATTAATTCATTATATCATATGCAGTTCAAGACACACGTCTGCAACAGGACTTTACTATGCTCATGCCCTCTATAAGTCTTTTAGCTTTATAAGGCAAACACGTCATACTCATAATCACAGGTAACATGGATATGGAAAACATCCCATTAACTGGCCTAGCAGTGGCACGGTCACAGCTGTTTGACAGACACCCCTGTGGTTGTCATATATGACCTGTCCTTTCCCAGGGTAAGTCAGGCTCATGAGCTGTGATCCCACTTCACAACCTCTCAGAGCATCACATCTGGACAATACCTAAAATGTTGGGGGGATAAATAGGGACATACTAGGAAGTTCGCAGAATGATACATTTAGCATTACTGTGAATATTCTTAAGGATGTGGAGTCCTAAACTCAAGTGTTTGTCATTACCTGATGACTGCAATCCTCAGCTATTTGCCAGAAAAGTACAGATCTCAGGAGGAACAGACAAATATACATGATGGCAAAATGTGGACATTCTGTGAAGATCTGTACATTTGAGAGGTATGTCTGTGATATCGCCCACTGCAGAGAGGGCCAGATGCTATGGCCATAGCAGCTGTTTAGAAGAACATTAGTACAGCATGTCTTGTTGGGACATATATTCCTCCAAATCATATTTTCCATTATAACAGACCAAGTACTACATTCAATTACATGTCTACATGTTCCACTTACCTTTTTTCTTTCTTCTCTTTTCCACTTTGTTTCATTTATTTTTCTCTCTCTCTTTGTGCACTACAGGGATAGAGCTGGTTTGAATAGGTGGCAGCATGGCTTTTGTTGGTGATGCTCATGAGCAGATGATGGCCTGTGCACCTATTGGGGTTCCCCACTTGCTTACTGCATACAGAGCAGCTGTGTAGTTCTTCCAGTAGCCAATGTCATGGCAACACACTCCTATAAATGAGTATTCCATGTGGGCATTGGCCCTTTCCCTTACTTGTGAGGAAGACATCCTGGAGTTGTGTGAGCTACTGCCTCTTACAACAAGACTTGTGGAGACAAGCCAACTAAATGGTGGGGAAGGTTCATGACTTAGGGACAGAATATTAGTATTGCTGTTATATGTTTGGAATACTGCTAGTTTAACAGAGTTTGTCTGCACATGCTACGTCTGCATGGGTTTCAGTCTGACAAAGCTCTGTCTCTGCATAGCTCTCAACTGTAGGGCCATCCACATAATGGCCACAAGATAGCCTGTATCTATGGGCTGTTCCCTTGGCAAATCGGTAGCTAATGATGGTGATTGCATTATGTAGATAGTAACATCCATTTGTTTTTCTGACTTTATGTCCCTCAGAAAAGATATGTTACAACAAACCCTGTAACACCAAAAATGTTCTCAGTGTATAACCACAATATCTAATATATGGCTGTGTATATGCGCTTCTGTCCAACAATTATGCCAGGCTTTGTCCAGATGTCATACAGTAGTAGGTGGATAGGTATACTGGTGTATCATTATTTAGTGCTGTGATTCCTGCTGAGGGGAATGGCTGGGAAACCTATTGAAGTCTGTACATTCAACAGGTTGTTGTATAGAGAATGCTCTTAGATGGCCTTGTAAAATATTTTATGTGGGGGACAGTAACACATGTTTTAAAACTAGGCCATTAGAACATGTCAGACATATTACCGATAAGAACTATGTCAGTTCTATATCTATACATTTGAATAAATCTCACCATGGGGACAGTAGTGGGTCGCAAAGTAATGTTTATGAAAAAGCTTGTTCCTCAGTGTGACGAAACATTCATAAAAGGACAATTGTTATGTATAGACTCAATGCATTAATATTAACTGTGATACTTTATCCCGTAGGGGGTTAAATGACAAGTGTAATTGGAGGTTGTGTATTCAATTATGTAATTAGGTGTTATTTGCTTCTTGTGTTTAAGGCATGTATTACTGGTAATGTTTACCCCCTGAAGGCTTTGGCCAATACATCAGAGTATAATAAACATGTGAATAACTGGGTGGTTGTATTTTTTCTTTGCTATGTTCAGACATTTTATTTGTTTTGCTAAGAGGATTTTGTATGTCTGGAAATTGTATATGGCCTATCTTGATTTTGTAGCAGTGTACTGTTCCCTTATTTACTTGGACTGTGGCGGGGGGGAGGGGCAGATGTGAGTGTCATGGCTACTTTTGTATCCAGCTGTGTATGCTGCCCCAGTTGTGGGTGGTCTATCAGCAGATTATGTTTGTATGGGCATTTTGGGACATGTGTGTGTGTGTGTGTGTATGAGTGTGTGTGTGTATGAGTGTGTGTGTGTATGAGTGTGTGTGTGTATGAGTGTGTGTGTGTATGTGTGTGTGTGTGTATGTGTGTGTGTGTGTATGTGTGTGTGTGTGTATGTGTGTGTGTGTGTGTATGTGTGTGTGTGTGTGTGTGTGTGTGTGTGTGTGTGTGTGTATATATATATATAATCTGTATATGTATGTCCTGCTGAATCTAGCTTTGTTTGTATAACTTAAGCACTAATCCAGGCATTCTTCAAAGTATTCAATTGTATTTATTACTGCTTGGTAGTGACTTGATTAAAATGTAGCTATCATTCTAAGTCTTTTGTATTAAGAAGCACTTGGGCTTCAGACCAGTTGTTTTACATTAAGAAGGTTCGTGGTCTGCACTCTTGTGGGAGGAGAGGCTGGACTCTGTCCTTCTGAGCTGGGAATTTCTGGTTAAAGGCTTATAGTGCCTGCATATTTCAACTGTTTCTTACTGAAACTGGTACACCTTGTTTGCTGTAGCATAGACTAGATCCAGGCCTGCTGAATCTAGCTCTGTTTGTATGCGTGTTGTTTGTTTGCTTGTTATTTCCCTGAAATGCTAATACCACCTAAACCGCAGCTTTTCAGTGCTTCTGTGGATCCCTAGTGATATCTGCATTGCTTACTGTACTCATTTCCTTGTTTCACTTAAAAGAAAGTTACTGTTTGTCGTTTTTGCATTTAAGTTACCTGTAACACATTGCATTTAAGTTACCTGGCACTTGCTCACTAAAGGCAATTGCTCACTAAAGCAATTATATAAGTCAGCACTAAAAAATTAAAAGCACTACACTCTCACAAAGTCCTCTCGAGTACCTTGTTCCCCATTGGCCCTTTTTTCAATTATAAAGGAATTCCCAATACTATTCTAGCATGTCCAAAGGTCAGTTGTCAATCTTCTCTCCGGTCCAGCTGGTGAATCTGGGAATCTTGAGGCAATGTTACAACTGCCTCATGTACACAGACAACCCTCTCCTCCTCCCAATAAATTCCAACACATGTGAGAGATGCATCCATATAGCCAAACTGGAGGCTAAGCTCTCTCAACTCAGTACTGGCGTAACCAGTCAGGAAGAGAAGGAAACCACACTCAGTACAATTCCAGTCTCACATAGACCTACCACGACAGCAGACCAAACACATAAACACACAAAAACATACTCAGAGGCTCTAAATAAAAATCTGCCTAAGCAGCAGAGACCTCCAAAGCAGACACCCAAGCAACTGCTACCCCAAAACAAAACACGTGCAACACATATCTCACAACAAAGCCAGTGTGCCAAACAGTCACAGCCCTTAAGGCTAAACAACACACCTGATACACTTGTAATAGGTGGCTCTATCATCAGGCACACTGACGTCCCGCTCACCAGGCTGAACAAGGAGAAGGTCACGGTGAGCTGCCTGTCGGGCGCTAGGATCTGCCACATAACACAAGCACTCAGGTCACTCCAAGGCAAGTACAAATATGACTCAGTCATTGTCCATGCTGGTGTGAATGACCTGAGACATACCTCCCTGGACTACATGAAAAGAGACATAGAGGAGCTCTCTGAGCATGTGGCCCAGGCCGGTATGACCCTGACCTTGAGTAGCATCTTACCCTCACCAAGAATGATGCCACAATATGAAGACAAGATGATCAATTTCAACAATTGGCTTAATTATTGGTGTCATTCAAAGGGGATCCAATGCCTGTCAGCCTGGGATGACATGCTCGACAAGCCACGATGCTTTGCTAGGGACGGCCTGCACCTGTCACCCCTGGGCTTTCGGATATTGGCAAAGGCTCTTGCTACCCCCATAGTGCCTTTTTTAGGCAAGGCTCAAAAGACAAATCCACCTCCATAGGTATCACACGGGATAAGAAACTAAGAGTAATGCTACTCAATGCCAGAAGTCTAAACCTCAAGATGCACACACTCGAAACTCTCCTTAGCATGGAGAAAATCGATATCTGTGCAGTAACAGAAACCTGGTTCAAGGCTCCCGAGAGCACCCCAGCACTACCAGGTTATACCTCATACCATGCTTTTCGGCCCCAAAACTTGGACCGACCCATAAAAGGAGGGGGAGTATCAATATTCGTCAAAGATACCCACACTTCCAGGTTGGTGGCACAGCACGAAGCATCAGAGACTATCCATGTGCAACTAACAGTGGGTAAAACTCCCTTCCAGTTTATAGCCTGCTACAGACCACTCTCCTTAACCCAGGAACGCCACTCGGCCTTCATGAGAACACTGGAAAATATGAAGGTCTCTCCAAACACCATTATATTGGGCGACTTCAACTACCCAAACATAGACTGGGAGCATTACTCTAGCTCCAACACCCTAGCCCAAAGGTTCCTAGAATTTATAAACTCAAATGCTATGGAACAACTTGTTACCACTCCCACAAGAGGGGAAAACATACTGGACCTGATCATCACCAACATGGGGAGTCTATGCTCCAGACCAGAAGTATATCCCTCACTGGTAAGATCAGACCATAGACTAATCTCACTGGATGTTCACATCCCGACACCACCCCCTGCCCAGAAAACCACAGTGAAAAACTTCTCTAAAGCAAATTTCACACTCCTCAAAACTGAGGTGGAATCCTTCAAAGCCCCCGGGCCTGTGGAAAATACAGCCCAGACCGCAGAATCCTTTATAAACGCATTCTATGAACACCTTCAGGAATGCATGGATCATGCGATCCCAAATAAAACCAAGACCCAATCCTCCAAAGGCAGACGTCCTGTCTGGTGGACCCCAGCCATAAACAAGCTATACAATAGAAGGAGGAAGCTACTAAATGATAGAGCAAAATTCCAAAAAGGGAAGGCATCTCTGATCAGTATTAGCAAAAAACTACGGGCACTCATAAAATCGTCTAAGGCCAGCTTCGAGAGAAAAATTGCACAAGACACTAAGGATAATCACAAGGCTTTCTTTAGTTATGTTAGGAACCTGGGTGATAATTCCCAGATATGCTCAGAATTAGTCCAAAATGACAAAAAATACACCAAACCCACAGACATTGCCAACATCCTAGCTGACAGGTTCAGCGCAAACTCCCCCCCCCCACCAAAAGGGCAAATATCTATTCCAGCAGAGTGCTGCCCCCCTGACATCTCGGATGCTCAGGTAAGAGCCGCCCTCTCCAAAGCAAAAAACACAGCATCAATGGGACCAGACGGTGTCCCGGGCTGCGTCCTACATGAACTTCAAGAAGAGCTAAACCCAAACATAAAACTACTGTTCAATCTCAGCCTTACTACAGGATATGTACCCAAAGAGTGGCGTACAGCGACTGTGGTCCCTCTCCACAAAGGTGGTGCCTCAACGGATCCTGGAAACTATCGCCCCATAAGCCTGACTTGCTTGGTCTGCAAAGCTATGGAAAGGATAATCATGGACCTCATAAATAAAGATATTGGGGACCTACAGACACTGGATCCTACCCAGTTCGGCTTTGTTAAGGGTAGATCCTGCCTCTTAAACCTGGTTGATTTCTTTGAAACAGTCACCAAGGTCATTGACAAGGGGAAGGTGGTCCACACAGCCTACATGGACCTCGCAAAAGCCTTCAATACAATACCCCACTCGGGCATTATAGATAAGCTCACCAGCTTAAATATAAACTCCTATGTCACTAGATGGGTTGCAAACTGGCTCAAGGACAGAACCCACATGGTTAGAATTGCTGGAGCCATGTCAGACTCCAAACCAGTTACAAGTGGCATCCCACAAGGCTCAGTCCTGGGACCTCTCTTTTTCAGTATATATTTCTCGGAGGTACAGGCCAACACGGAAGGACTGTGGCTGACCAAGTTCACAGATGACTGCAAACTGGGCGCCATAATCGACTCTCCAGCCGACACAAGCATCCTCCAAAAGGGCCTCATAGAAACAGACAACTGGTGCCAGAGCCATGGCCTCAAGCTAAATGCCAAAAAAGTGTATAGTCATCCCTTTTGGCAAAAACAAAGTGACTACAAATTACCACATAGGTGGTAATCCATTAAGTACAGAAGAAGTAATTAGGGACCTGGGGACCCAAGTTGATGGCAATCTCTCATTTGACAACCACGTGGCCAAAGTGGTTAGAAAAACATTTTATATAGCCCACCTAATCATGAAGGGATTCACATCTAGATCAGGGGAGGTCATCGTGCCTCTTTACTCATCCCTCATCAGGCCCATAATTGAGTACAATGCCCCTTTTGGGATGTACCTTACCAGACACCTGCAGCAACTGGAAAGTCCCCAAAAGTACCTCACCAAGAGGATCAAAGGGCTCAAACAGATGCCATATGCTGCCCAGTTAAAGAAACTCCAGCTCTACTCAGTGGCATACCGCCTGTTCAGAGGCGATCTGTGCCTGACGTATAAAGCCATGTCCAACCCGGAATTAATGGACATGCTGCACCTTAGAAAATCCAAATCCTATCGAGCTACACGCTCGAGAGACTTGAACCTCAGCACTGAAATAAATAGGACATGCCGGAGGGACAGATTCATAACCCAGAGGCTCCCTTCACTCTGGAATAAAATCCCAGTCCAGGTTAGGCAGAGTCCCTCATTGACTCTCTTCAAGAGGAATCTTGATGAGTGGATGGGAGATCGTAGGTTTACCCCGGGTATGACTTCTGTGTCACTGTTAGACAGAGGCACAGTATACTAACCTCAAAAAAAGGGCATAGCAAAATTAATTTAAAATGGGTGGCGAAAGCCAAACACATTCTGGCTAGGCTTATAAATGCCCTAGGACAGATAGCCTAGTATGAACCTATGAACCTATGAACCTATGAACATGCCCATACATGTCAAGCAGAGTGCCTCTTTGGACCTCTTCAAGAGGAACCTTGACGATTGGATGGGAGAAAGGAAATTCACCCCAGGGATCACGTCAGTCATCCTGCTAGACAGGGGTCCAGGAAAGTAAATAATGTGGGAAGAAATAGCCAGGGAATTGTTATGGCTAGGCTTGTATAGGGCTGATAGCCTAGTACCAACCTATGAACCAACCTATGAACCTATGTGTGTGTGTGTGTGTGTGTGTGTGTGTGTGTGTGTGTGTGTGTGTGTGTGTGTATATATCTATCTATATATATATATATATATATATATATATATATATATATATATATATATGTATGTATGCCTATACATGTACCAACTCCTTCGCTCAACGCTTTA
Source organism: Protopterus annectens (assembly GCF_019279795.1). Lineage (NCBI taxonomy): Eukaryota > Metazoa > Chordata > Ceratodontiformes > Protopteridae > Protopterus > Protopterus annectens. Next base: position 932,680,740 of record NC_056726.1, read on the forward strand.
AGGAATTCATAAACTCCAATGCCCTGGATCAATTTATCCACACCCCCACCAGGAGCAACAATATCCTAGATCTAGTCATTACCAACATGAGTGACCGGTGTTCCACACCTGAAGTCAACGCCTCATTGGTCAGATCCAACCATAAGCTAATTACCCTAGATATCCACATCCCGCCCCCACCCCCCATTAAGGAAATCATGGTAAAATATTTCTCCAAAACCAACTTCATGCTTCTTAAGACAGAAGCGGTGAACTTCATGACACGCATGCTGATGGACAATACATTTACGACTACTGAATCCTACACAATTGCACTTTATAAGCACTTACATGAGTGCATGGATCGTGCTATCCCAAACAGAACCAAGATGCAATCTTCCAAAAAAAGGAAGCCAATCTGGTGGTCCCCTGCCATAAACATACTGTGCAACAGAAGGAAGAAACTGTTGCAAAAGAGAGTAAAATCCCATGAGTGGAGGAGCTCCCTGGTCAGCCTCAATAAGAAGCTGTGATCCCTGATAAAATCCTGAAAAGCTAGTTACGAAACCAAAATGGCCACTGATTCTAAAGACAACCACAAAGCATTTTATAGCTATGCAATGGCAACACTCAGATCTGCTCTGAGTTACAGCAGAATGGCACTAAATATACAGAGCCAACTGATATTGCCAACATCCTGGCAGAAAGTTTCAGTGCTAACTTTACCCCTCTCTCACCCCCTAAAGAGCCCAT
>NC_056726.1:932686471-932871471 GCF_019279795.1 Protopterus annectens
GAGGTAAGGCAGAAGTTGTAGATGGATGCATTTTTCGAGATGTTTAGAAATGGGGGATAAGATAGCAATAGTTCAGAAGTTTGTGATATTATTGTTATTACCACCTTTATGGAGTGGAATAATAAAGGCCTTTTTCCAGAACTGGGGTACGTGACATTCAGCAATTGATCGATTTATAAGAATGCAGATGGTAAGAGCTATGCCTTCTTCGGCAACTTTCAAGAAATATGAGGGTATATCATCAGGGGCATTGGAGCCTAGTTTCAATGTTAGTAGAAGTTTTTTTATGGTGGCGAGAAAGAAGGAGGTTGGGAGCAGGAGATGCTAGGGGAGGGAAGGATAGGTGGAAATAAGGGTGGGGAAGCCAAATTGGAGGTGAAGGATGATTTAAGTTTACTTATGGAATTGATAAAGAAAGTGTTAAATTGGGTGGCTAAGTCCAAATCAGAGGCATCTGGATCAGGGCAGGGGTTTTCTTTTTTGCCAGGGTTGAGAAGGGAGGTGAATCCATGCCAGAATTTTTTTGGGTTGATGTTATAGTTAGTTTGGAGTGTAGAGATGAAGGCTTTGTGGTGTGAGATAATAAGATTTTACTTTGTTATGAAATGTTTTAAATTCATCAAGGGTGGTGATAGTTTTATTTTTGGAGTAGTGTTTCCAGGCTTTATCCCAGAATTGCATAGCTAGTAAGGTATTTTTGGTTAGCCAAGGTACAGGATTGCGTCTTATGCATTTTGTTTTCAGAGGGCAAAGGAGTCAAGCACGTTAAGGAAAGTTGAGTTAAAGTAGAAGGTGTGCAATAAAGAACATGCAGCTATTCGCTTGGTTCCTGATTCATTTTTTGGAAATTTTTGGTGTGTTTTGTGCTTTGTGTATTTAATTAAAGTAAATAACACCATTTTCTAGGGGAAGGGTTTTTAGTGGGTTGCAGTTCATTTTTTTAGTGCATTTGAGAATGTGCTAGGATTAAAGTTTTTTAGACAGGGAGTAAAGGTAGAGGTATGAGTTAGTTGTATGGAGCAGGGAAAATGGTGGGCAAAAGTGGGGAAGTAGTCACGTAATTGGTCGGGCACAGTGCCACTATTAGAGATGTAATGTGGATGAGAAACTAGAATCCAGCCCAAGGTGCTTCCAGTAAGGAAGTTACTGGAAGGCATAGTTGTTGAGTTAATAAGCTGAGTGAAGTTGTACAAGTTTATATTAAGTGAGTCTGTAGGAGATTGAATTGTTGACCAGTTAATACTAACATCACCCAGGATTATAGTTTCATTAGTGATTGTTATAGCACCAGGAGAAAATATATTCAAGGGTTGAGATATTGTCTTCAGGAGGGATAAAAAAGGGAGACTATGCATATAAGTTTATGTTTGTTTATATGAAGTAGGGCTGGAATTAGTTCTGCCTTGACAAATTTGGGAATAGGTTTGGTATGGGGTAACTAAGTGAGATGATGCGTAGAGGAGAGTGACTCCCCTTCCTTTTTTATGTGTTCTTTCTTTCCTAATTATGGAGTAGTTGGGTGCTGTTAGTTCAGAGTCTTTTATATGGGGTTTGAGCCAGGTTACTGAGATGGCTAGAATGTTGGGTTGGTTATGGAGAAGCCAGGCTTGGAGGTTAGGAATTTTGTTGCATATGCTCTGAGCATTTAGAGCTGAGAAATGGAGGGGTTTACCAGTTGTGGGAGGGGTATGGGATTGGGAGGTTGAGATGTGTGGGGGAGAAGGGCCAAGGTTTGGGTGAATATCGCCAGAGACAAGGATAGAGATGAAAAGGCAGAAGAGGTATTTTGAGTTGCTTGTTATGTAATCTATGGGGAGTAAGCTTTACGGGGATGTGGCTAATATAGATGTGAGTAGAGATTTTGGGGTTAGGTAAGAGTTTGTAGGTGAAGAGCATACTATTATTGAAAAGGAAGAGACTGGGCGATATGCAGGTTGAGGAATATGCGTGCATCATGGAGATTGGGTTAGTTGTATGAAAATTGGGGTGGATGATTTGCATTGAGAGGTTGGGTGAGATATGTTAGATAAGTTATGGTAATAAGTAGTAGTATTTGAGTTAGACGTGAGAGGTTTGGTAGACATGATGACTATTCAGGACATAATGGGGAGTGAGTTTGGGATTAAGTAGATATTAGTAAAAAATTAAAGTATGGGTTTGGGTACCTGAGAAGGTAATATGGATAGTTTGTGTTAATGTGGTACAAAGTTTTGGCGTAGGAGGGTTGGATTATAATGTCACATATTCTATGTTAGAAGTTATGTATGAGATGTTTGGGATGTTTACTGGGTATGTTTCTATTGGGTAGTCACTACTGTATGTGAGTGCAAATGTATTGTAGATCGGTAGTAATTTGTAATGAGAGGTGTTAGTTATAATTACTAAGCAGATTTGGTGGTTTGAACTCTGGTGGGTGTGGCTTGGTCAAGTTTAAATTACAGGTGTTGGGGGGGTGGGAGAGATGTGGGGGCAGGGAGGGGAGGAGAGTGGAGTGAGCCCTAGTGTAGTGAGGGGGAATGGAGCGGGATAAGCCAAGATCCAAGCAAAGACAAGTTTGTGTTTAAGAAACAGAATTGACCAATGATTACTCTGAAGCTGTAAGTCATTTCTTAACCATTTCTCATGTGGAAAAACAGGATAACCTTGTATCAGTAGGCTACTGCGATCTCAGTTTAAATTAACAAACACACAGTATTTGATCAGTTATGGATACTATTTGCTAGCAGAAGGGAATAAAAGTGAAATGGAAGATGAGTGTGAGTGTGGGGGGGGCTGCTTACAGGGGATAATGAATATTAGCTCAAACAGGCAGATACATATACAAAGTTAACTTTTTAGCTGTTTGTGGTTGTGGACAGTTCAGACCTGGACTGCCCTTTTCGTATAGCGATGTATCCACCGGTCGGATAAAGGATGAAGGTGGTACAGCAGCTGAATACTTAGAGTGGTGTTACATCTAGAAAAGAAGAGTACAGAGAGGAGTAAGCACTTTTGAGATGGTAAACATACATTGTAAATATTACCAAACAAACTGAGCAAATGGCTACTGCATACAGGGAAAAATGTCTTGAATCAGTTGCTAGTATATGCAGATTCTGAACCAATTGAAAAAAAACACATCCATTGAGGAGGGACCTCAGCTGACAGGTATGCAGTCACAGATAAAAATATAGCAAGCAGCACTCTGTCATGGGCCCCTAATGTGATTCTATCCACCACTAAACACCACAATTATATAGAAATAATTAGACATCAGTATGAGCTGTCTACGCACAACACATATACAGGAATACCATTTGGTAACAAGGTGCAACCATGCAGATAGTACATATTATTATACTAAAACAACTTGGTGCAGACAAACATAGTGCTAGTGTGCCACAGTAACCTCCAGTAATAAAACATAAATCATATTAGATGTCTGTGTAACACAGTTCAACATAAATAAGCATATACAGTTGTAAAACACTTACTGGAGAGATACTGAGGTCTTCATGGGGCCTGTTGCAGGGTGGTTGTAGTTTTTAAAATGGTGCCTTGTACAGGTAATATTTATTAACTTTGGGATTGGCCTATGGTAATAAACATGTAAGGGGGAGGGGGAGAACAAGGGTTTAAGCAGGCAGTTATTTTGTACTGCTGCTAATGAGCCAAGATCCAAGTAAAGACAAGTCTGTGTTTAAGAAACAATCAGAATTGACCAAGGACTGCTCTGAAGCTGTAAGTCATTTTATAACCATTTATCAGGTGGAAGAACATGATAACCTTGTATCAGTAGGCTACTGTGGTCTCAATTTAAATTAAGGAACACACAGTGTATATGTACACATCACTATTTATTGGTACTGTATCTATATATTGTTGTACACATATATGGATCTCCCTACATATTTCACTCTCTCTCTATGAATGCTTCTATTCATATATATATATATATATATATATATATATATATATATGTATATATTTATAGATACCACTCCTTCCTAATTGCACACTTGTCTCTCCACTGTTGTAAACTGGCTGTGAAGAAGGGTATGTTTGAGAAAATATCCTCAAACAGCACAGCTGAGGTGGCGTACTGGTATATTGCATAGGCTATGGGGTGCAGGGTCCTGGGTTCAAGACCTGCAGGGTTGTATATTTTCCTGCTTGGCAGAACAAGGAATGTTGGATACAGAGTGGTTAAAGCAGGTTTGAGCAGCTTTGAATATGTTTGGGTGGTTTTGTGTGATGCTAACGTACAGTTAAACGAATTGGCACTTACATCATGTAGGCTTCGCTTGCCAGTGCAAAAATCTGCTTAGCATTCACAGTTAAGCAATGCTTACACCTGCTAAACATAGCTCAGCCCTGGGAACCAGTGATCACATTCCAGTCTGATAAAATAGCAGGGTAATGACGTCTTTAACAAGTGTATTTAATTCCCTGTATATAACATATTCTGTGTGCTGTCATTACAGTAGCAAAGGGTGTGAGTATACTATATGGGATACCTGAGTATACATGGGTAGTTGTTGACTCTGGGGAATGTAGTCAGTAAATACTCACATCTATTGATAATACTGATGGCATATTCCTCATAAAGGATGTTACAACAAACCCAGTGACATGTGCAACTGTTTCAATGTATGACAGCAGTCAGTATGTCCAGTCTACCCCTGTGTTTGTGCCTCTGTTCCCACCTAGTGATATAGGGGTTGATGCTGAGCTTAGTGAGTGGGGAATGTTATCAAAGGCTTTGGCCAGATCAATGTAGGCTGTATGTGTCTCCTTGCCTTCACCCACAGCTGAGATGACTGCTGCCAAGAACTTGACCAGGTTGAATGAGCAGGCATGACCTACCCTTCACAGAAGTAAACTGTGTGGTATCCCTAATCTGGAGATTACCACATCCCTGTTTATTTGTTGCATGATGATGCATTCCACAGCTTTGCATAACAGACTTGTCAGGCAGTTGGGGCAGTATTTCCCAGAGTCTGTAGTCACACCTAGTTTGTGGAGAGGGGTGACTTTAGCAGTGCACAATTCAGTAGGGACAAATCCTGAGGTGAGGCTGTGCTTGAACAGGGCACACAGGTAAGGTGCCAGGTCACTTTGTAGTTCATGTAGAACACAGCCAGGGATATTCTCAGGTCCCATGGAAGCTGTATTTTTGGCCTTAGACAGTGGTGTTTTAACCTTTGCTGCAGTAATACTGCGTACCTGGTGGTGTACACGTATTGTGATTGGTGCTCTGGGGAGGAGTGTGGGGTAATGTTTGCTTTCAAGATGCCAGCCAATATATATATGCCAACAGTTACCAAACATGGTGCATGGTGAAAAATGCCAGGAACTCCATCTATACTGTACATAATGACAAAGCCAGCATTATAAAACCAGCAGTATCAAGGGAAAAATGCCAGAGTCCAGGAAAGTAGCATACATCAACTTTAATGGATGACAAGTCAAGCCACTTCACAAGCAAACCAGGTTTCGCCTTAGCACCATCAGTGCATGTAATGGAAGGTACCCTCCCCCTTATTTATACACAACCCTTTAAAGCAACAGTCTGTCCCCAATCTTAAGTACATCTGCACCCAATTGAATGAATATGTTAATCAACATTTTTCATATTGTACATCTTGAAGAAATAAAAGTTATCCATCTTCATATATACATATGATCTAGATGTATATAATCCTATATAAAGAACAATACAATTTTAACAAAAGTACCAGTGATCATTCAACCCAGGTTTAAATAGGGCTCCCAAATTGACTATCCATTGCCATTCTTTTTTCATAAGAATTTTATGTTTGTGTACTATTGACAAATTATCACCTACCACCTTGTCTATAAACAAAAAAACTAAATGTGTTGTTGGATGTATCAAAATATGCTTAAATAATGCACTTCTATCCTGTCACCAATTTATATCACTAATGTACTTATGATTGGCGGTAGACTGTTGCTTCTTGATACTGCTGGTTTTGTAATGCTGGATTTGTCATTGTGTAGAGTGTATATGTGTATGTATATATATATATATATATATATATATATATATATATATATATTTTATTATGTGCAGATATTTCCACATATATGCACTTCCATACATATATACATGTATATATAGACTACCTGACTGATTCTAAAGACACCTTTCCCTGCTGTTGCATGACTGTACTAACTTATATGTTTGAAGTGTCATCACTATTTTGTAGGGCTCAGATGGTGTAATGGTAAATTGCTTTGATCATAATTTACAAGGCCCTGGGTCCAGGACTTGACATGCCTTATTATTTTGCTGCAAGGAAGAAAAGTTGTGCTGTGGGGGGATAAGGGCAATAATTACAGCAGGACCCTAGTTTGGGCCCCTTCATCCCCATTTGCACAGCCTTTGATCAGATGTGTTGCAGTAAGAGATTGAGTGTGGCTCCAATGTTCGAATGCACTACATATATATTTTATGTATAGGTTCATAGGTGGGTACTAGGCTATCTGCCTGAAGGCATTTATAAGCCTAGCCAGAATGTGTTGGCTTTCGATGCCCCCTTAGATTAGTTCCCTGTGCCTCTGTCCAGCAGAGCCACTGAAGTGATCCCCAAGGTAAACTTTCTGTTTCCCATCCACTCATCAAGGTTTCATTTGAAGAGTGTTAGTGGGGAGCTCTGCCTAATGTTGATTGGGATCATGTTCCAAAGCATGGGAAGTCTCTGGGACAGGAATCTATCCTTCCAGCATGTCATATTTATTGTTGTGGTGAGGTTTAGATCCCTAGAGTGTGTGGCTCAAGGGGATAAGGTTTTCTTTAGGTGGAGCATGTCCATCAATTCTGGGTTGGACATGGCATTGCATGTCAAGCAGAGATCACCTCTGAGTAGGCGGTATGCAATCGAGTACAACTGTAGTTTCTTCAGTTGAGCTGCATAGGGCATCTATTTGAGGCCATTGATCCTCTTGTTGAGGTACTTCTGTGGTATTTCCAGCTGTTGCAGGTGTCTTGTAAGGTACATCCCAAATGGGGCGTTGTACTCTGATGGGTCTGATGAGTGATGAGTAGAGAGGAACAATGACCTCTTTTGATCTGGATGCGAACCCTTTTGTGATTAGGTGGTTCATGTAGAAGGATTTTCTAACCACTTGGCAATGTGATTATCAAAGGTGAAATTACTATCTACTTGGGTCCCCATATCCCTTATTATGTCTTCTGTATTTAGGGGACTACCACCTATGTGGTAGTTTGTGGGTACTTTGTTTTTTCCAAAGTGGATGACTATGCACTTTTTGGCATTTAGCTTGAGGCCATGATTTTGACACCAGGTATCCGTCTCCGTGAGACCCTTTTGGAGGATGTCTATGTCAGCCGGAGAGTCAATTATAGCCCCTAGTTTGCAGTTGTCTGCGAACTTGGTCAGCCATAGTCCTCCTGTGCTTGCCTGTACCTCTGAGAAGTATACACTGAACAGGAGGGGTCCTAGGTCTGAGCCCTGGGGAATGCCAGTTGTGACTGGTTTAGAGTCGGACCTAGCTCCTGCAACTCTCACCATGTGGGTTCTGTCCGTGAGCCAGTTGCAACCCATCTTGTGACATAGGGGTTTATGTTCAGGCTGGTGAGCTTGTGTATAATACCAAAATGGGGAATGGTGTTGATGGCCTTAGCGAGGTCTAGGTAGGCTGTGTGTACCACCTTTCCCTCATCTATAGCCTTGGTAACTGTCTCAAAGAAGTCCACCAGGCTCAGGAGGCATGATCTGCCCTTAACAAAGCCGAACTGGGTAGGGCCCAGTGTTTGGAGGTTCCCATTGTCTCTGTTAATGAGTTCCATGATGATGTGCTCCATAGCTTAGCAGACCAAGTTAGACAAGCTTATAGGGCGATAGTTCCCAGGGTCTGTTGTGGTTCCATCTTTGTGGAGCAGAATAACTGCTGCTGTGCGCCACTCTATGGGTACGTAGCCTGTGGAGAGGCTGAGTTTGAACAGTGTGTTTAGGTGAGGGGTTAGTATATCTTTGAGCATATGTAGGATGCAGCCTGGGACACCATCTGGTCCCATTGATGCTGTGTTTTTGGCTTTGGAGAGGGCTGTTTTAACCTGAGTTTCCATGATTTCAGGGGCTGTACATTCTTCTGGTATGGTTATGGGCTCTTTTGGGGGTGAGAGAGGGGAGATGTTTGCACTGAACCTGTCTGCCAGGATGTTGATGATATCGGTCAGTTCAGTGTATTTTGTGCCATTCTGCACTAACTCCGAGCAGATCTGAGAATTGCCACTTAGTTTCTTGACAAGCTAAAGAATGCCTTGTGGTTATCTTTGGAGCCCTTGGCAATTTTTCTTTCGAAGCTAGCCTTAGATGATTTTATGAGGGATCGTAGTTTCTTGCTGATTCTGATCAGTGATGTCTTCCCTTCTTGGGATTTTACTCTTTTCTGTACTAGTTTCCTACTATTTTATAGTTTGTTTATGGCAGGGGTCCACCAGACTGGTTTCATTTTCTTGTAGGAGTGAGTCTTGCTTCTACTTGGGATAGCATGATCCATGCATTCTTGTAGGTGCCCTTAGAGTGCATTAGTAAAGGATTCTGCTGCTTGAACAGTGTTATAGCATAGGGGCCTTGAAGCTTTCCACCTCGGTCTTAAGTAATGTGAAGTTTGCTTTTAAAATGTTTTTCACAGTGGTTTCTATGACCGGGATTGGGGGCGGTATGTGGATATCCAGAGTGATTAGTTTATGGTCAGATCTAACCAGCGAGGGGTTGACCTTCGATGTGGAACACCAGTCGCCCATGTTGGTGATGACCAGTTCCAGTATGTTGTCACCTCTGGTGGGGGTGTTAACCAGTTGATCCAGGGCATTTGAGTTTATAAATTCCAGGAAGTGTTGGGCAAGGGAGTTAGTACTTGATTAGTTCTCCCAGCTAATGTCTGGATAATTGAAATCACCCAGTATTAGGGTGTTTGGTAGGACCTTTATGTTTCCCAGTGTTTCCAGAAATGCGGAATGGGGGTCCCGGGGCATGGTGGGTAATCTGTAGCAAGCTATAATTTGAATTGCAGTTTTGCCCGTTGTTAGTTGCACGTGGATGATCTCTAAAGCATCGTGCTGTGCCACTAACCTAAAGGTGTGGGTATCCTTGATGAATATGGATACGCCCCTGCCTTTTGTATTTCGGTCCGGGTTCTGTGGCCAAAATGTATGGTGTGAGTTAGCCTGGTAGTGCTGGGGTGCTTTCTGGAGTCTTAAACCAGATTTCTGTTACTGTCAGATATACCTGTTGCTCAGGCTGCTGCAGAGAGATTGGCCTACTGCCAGCTGTGATATTGAGAAAAGATAAGTGTTTATTCTCATTTTTTGCTGCATTTTGATTTAATCTATCTGTAACGTGTACAACTGTACTTATTCTTCTTCTTGTATGTTATAGCTGTATATCTTAGTGTTGACTTCAGTTGTAGTGAAATCCTTTGTCTGGGGGCCTTGTCTGTTGTCTTAGTGTCAGTAAGTTTTAAGAACTAGTTTCATCCTGCCAAAGTATTCCTGCATCTGTATTGTTTGGTTTCTGTCCTGTGTTTTAAATCAGATATACCTATTGATCAGGCTGCTGCAGAGAGATTGATCTACTGCCAGCTGTGATATTCAGAAAAGATAAGTGTTTATTCTCATTTTCTCTCTGCATTTTTATTTAATATCTCTGTAATCTGTACAACTGTACTTATTCTTCTTCTGGTGTGTTATAGCTGTATACCTTAGTGTTGACCACAGTTGTAGTGAAGTCCTATGGAGGCTTTGCCTGTTTTCTTAACGGCAGCAAGTTTTCCGAACTAGTTTCATCCGGCCAAAGTATACCTGCATCTGTATTGTTTAGTTTCTGTCCTGTGTTTTAAATCAGATGTACCTGTTGCTCAGGCTACTGCAGAGAGATTGACCTACTGCCACTTGAAATATTTAAGTGTTTATTCTCATTTTTTGTTTGCATTTTGATTTAATATTTCTGTAATCTGTACAACTGTACTTATTCTTCTTGTGTGTTATAGCTGTATATCTTAGTGTTGACCTCAGTTATAGTGAAATCCTTTGTTTGGAGGCCTTGTCTGTTTTCTTAGTGGGAGTAAGTTTTCAGAACTAGTTTCATCCGGCCAAAGTATTCCTGCATCTGTATTGTTTGGTTTCTGTCCTGTGTTTTAAATCAGATATACCTATTGATCGGGCTGCTGCAGAGAGATTGACCTACTGCCAGCTGTGATATTGAGAAAAGATAAGTGTTTATTCTCATGTTTGGTCTACATTTTGATTTAATATTTCTGTAATCTGTACAACTGTACTTATTCTTCTTGTGTGTTATAGCTGTATAGCTTAGTGTTGACCACAGTTGTAGTGAAGTCCTTTGGAGGCTTTGTCTGTTTTCTTAGTGGCAGCAAGTTTTCCGAACTAGTTTCTTCCGGCCAAAGTATTCCTGCATCTGTATTGTTTAGTTTTTGTCCTGTGTTTTAAATCAGATGTACCTGTTGCTCAGGCTGCTGTCGAGAGATTGACCTACTGCCAGCTGTGATATTTAAGTGTTTATTCTCATTTTTTTGTTTGCATTTTGATTTAATATCTCTGAAATCTGTGCAACTGTCCTTATTCTTCTTGTTGTGTGTTACAGCTGTATATCTTAGTGTTGACCTCAGTTGTAGAGAAATCCTTTGTTTGGAGGCCTTGTTTGTTTTCTTAGTGGAAGTAAGTTTTCAGAACTAGTTTCATCTAGCCAAAGTATTCCTGCATCTGTATTGTTTGGTTTCTGTCCTGTGTTTTAAATCAGATATACTTATTGCTCAGGCTGCTGCCCAGAGATTGATCTACTGCCAGCTGTGATATTCAGAAAAGATAAGTGTTTATTCTCATTTTCTCTGTGCATTTTTATTTAATATCTCTGTAATCTGTACAACTGTAATTATTCTTCTTCTGGTGTGTTATAGCTGTATATCTTAGTGTTGACCACAGTTGTAGTGAAGTTCTTTGGAGGCTTTGCCTGTTTTCTTAGTGGCAGCAAGTTTTCCAAACTAGTTTCATCCGGCCAAAGTATACCTGCATCTGTATTGTTTAGTTTCTGTCCTGTGTTTTAAATCAGATGTACCTGCTGCTCAGGCTGCTGCAGAGAGATTGACCTACTGCCAGTTGAAATATTTAAGTGTTTATTCTCATTTTTTGTTTGCATTTTGATTTAATATTTCTGTAATCTGTACAACTGTACTTATTCTTCTTGTGTGTTATAGCTGTATATCTTAGTGTTGACTTCAGTTATAGTGAAATCCTTTGTCTGGAGGCCTTGTCTGTTTTCTTAGTGGCAGTAAGTTTTCAGTACTAGTTTCATCCAGCCAAAGTATTCCTGCATTTGTATTGTTTGATTTCTGTCCTGTGTTTTAAATCAGATATACCTGTTTCTCAGGCTGGTGCAGAAAGATTGACCTAATGCCAGCTGTGATATTGAGAAAACGTGTTTATTCTCATTTTTTGTCTGCATTTTGATTTAATATCTCTGTAATCTGTACAACTGTACTTATTCTTCTTGTGTGTTATAGCCATATATCTTATTGTTGACCACAGTTGTAGGGAAATCCTTTGGAGGCTTTGTCTGTTTTCTTAGTGGCAGCAAGTTTTCCGAACTAGTTTCATCTGGCCAAAGTATACCTGCATCTGTATTGTTTAGTTTCTGTCCTGTGTTGTAAATCAGATGTACCTATTGCTCAGGCTGCTGCAGAGAGATTGATCTACTGCCAGCTGTGATATTTAAGTGTTTATTCTAAGTTTTTGTTTGCATTTTGATTTAATATCTCTGTAATCTGTACAACTATCCTTATTCCTCTTGTTGTGTGTTATAGCTGTATATTTTAGTGTTGACCTCAGTTGTAGAGAAATCCTTTCTCTGGAGGCCTTGTCTGTTTTCTTGGTGGAAGTAAGTTTTCAGAACTAGCTTCATCTGGCCAAAGTATTCCTGCATATGTATTGTTTGGTTTCTGTCCTGTGTTTTAAATCAGATATACCTATTGCTCAGGCTGCTGCAGAGAGATTGATCTACTGCCAGCTGTGATATTCAGAAAAGATAAGTGTTTATTCTCATTTTCTCTCTGCATTTTTATTTAATATCTCTGTAATCTGTACAACTGTACTTATTCTTCTTCTGGTGTGTTATAGCTGTATATCTTAGTGTTGACCTCAGTTGTAGAGAAATCCTTTATCTGGTGGCCTTGTCTGTTTTCTTAGTGGAAGTAAGTTTTCAGAACTAGTTTCATCTGGCCAAAGTATTCCTACATCTGTATTGTTTGGTTTCTGTCCTGTGTTTTAAATCAGATATACCTGTTGCTCAGGCTGCTGCAGAGAGATTGACCTACTGCCAGCTGTGATATTGAGAAATGGTAAGTTTTTATTCTCATTTTCTCTCTGCATTTTTATTTAATATCTCTGTAATCTGTACAGCTGTACTTATTCTTCTTCTTGTGTGCTATAGCTGTATATCTTAGTGTTGACCACAGTTGTTGTGAAATCCTTTGGAGGGTTTGTCTGTTTTCTTAGTGGCAGCAAGATTTCCGAACTAGTTTCATCCGGCCAAAGTATACATGCATCTGTATTGTTTGGTTTCTGTCGTTTTAAATCAGATATACCTGTTGCTCACGCTGCTGCAGAGAGATTGACCTACTGCCAGCTGTGATATTGAGAAAAGATAAGTGTTTATTCTCATTTTTTGTCGGCATTTTGATTTAATATCTATGTAATCTGTACAACTGTACTTATTCTTCTTCTTGTGTGTTATAGCTGTATATCTTAAGTGTTGACCTCAGTTTTAGTGAAATCCTTTGTCTGTAAGCCTTGTTTATTTTCTTGGTGGCAGTAAGTTTTCAGAACTGGTTTCATCCCGCCAAAGTATTCCTGCATCTGTATTGTTTGGTTTCTGTCCTGTGATTTAAATCAGATATACCTGTTGCTCAGGCTGCTGCAGAAAGATTGACCTACTGCCAGCTGTGTTATTGAGAAAAGATAAGTGTTTATTCTCATTTTTTGTCTGCATTTTGATTTTATATCTCTGTAATCTGTACAACTATACTTATTCTTTGTCTTGTTTGTCCCCACGCACCCTCACTGTTTCTGTTTTTGTGTTAGTGTTGGTGGCTCTGGAATTGACCACCCCTCCTGTAAGTCTTTATTTGAACACTCCTCCTGAGTCCATCTCATTTGCTCACTTAACCGAGTACAGTGAGATCATATTCTGAGTCTAGTGTTCACTCTACATAATACAGATTCACTCTACATAATGCAGAGAGAAGATTGGAGAAGGCCAACCCACTTAGGTCTCTCCTTGCACTTTACTAACAAAAAAAAAATGTGCACTTTATTCATCTGCTTATACTGTATTTGTGTTTCCTCCTACTTTATTGTACTTTTGCCTCTTCTTAAAAGTACTCAATTTTATTTATTCTGCTGCACTTATTGCTGCTTGGTAGTAGCCTGATTAAATTTCTAAGTCTTTTGGTTTAAGCACTTGGGCTTCATACCAGTTGTCTTACATTAATAAGGTTTGTGGTCTGCACTGTTGTGGCAGGACAGGTAGCTTACATCCTTCTAAGCTGGGAATTGCTGATTGAAAGCTCATTGTCTGCTATTCTAATAGTGTATTATTTCTGGTTTAAGCACTTGGGCTTCAGGCCAGTTATTCTACATTAAGAATGTTTTTGGTCTGCACTCTTGTGGGAGGAGAGGCTGGATTCTGCCCTTCTAAGCTGGGAATTTCTGGTCACAGGCTTATTGTGCCTGCTTATTCGAACTGTTTCTTTCAGAAATTGGTGAGCCTTGTTGCTGTAGCATAAAATTAGATTCAGGCCTGCTGAATCTAGCTTTGTTTGTATAACCTGAGCACTGATCCAAGCCATCTTTTTTGGAGAAGGTTCCCCTGCACCCTGGTAGTGGCAGTGTGCAATTAGAACTTGTCTGATTGAAGACTGCTGGAACAGGGCACAGTTTTGCGTTTTTTTCTAGTTAATTGGGTAACTTGTTTAAATCAGATTGTTTGTTTTCTATTGTTTATATATATATATATATATATATATATATATATATATATATATATATTGTATCTGCTTTATTTTCTGAATATATATATATATATATATATATATATACTTGTTTCCCACCTTTCTAAGCTAGTTTAGTCCAGTTGTCAGGTGAGTGCTGAATTCAGGGCTGTGTTACAAATCACTGTGTTTGCCCATATCTTACTTGGATAGAAGGAAGTTTCTCTGTTCACCTGTGAGAGAGGGGAGCTTTGAGCAGCCTAACTTTCCCTGGAGGAGTGGTTTCAGCCTAGAAAGTAGTAGTTTTTTGGCCATGTTTGGGCTAATTTCTATCTCTTTCATTTCCCTGTTATAAAAACAAACCACATTTGCCCGGTTTTGCACGCTGGGTAGCACTGGTTAGCTAGGGTATAACTATTCTCGGCTCCACAAAGTCTCCTCTTCAATTTTTCCCTTGGAACTTGACAAACTTTCAACTTAAGCACTCAAGCCATTCATTTCCTAGCCCTGCACTTGCTCAAAACTTATAGCAAGCACTTATAAACCCTAGTACTACAGAAGTACAAGGTTCTCTATTCGACCTTACCAGCCATTCAGTAAAACAGTTTACTGTACCTATCCAGGCATGTCCAAAGGGCAGTTTCAGGTGTACTGTCCAGTCCAACTGGTGAATCTGGGCATTTTGAGGCAATGTTACAACTGCCTCATGTACACAGGCAACCCCCTTCTCCTACCACCAAACACTAATACATGCAAGAGATGCAATGATACAGCCAAACTGGATGCTAAGCTCTCTCAACCCAAGACTGGATTAGACAGTGAAGAGGAGAAGGGAAATACTGTCCTCACACCACCAGTCTCACATAGACCCATTAAACCAGCACTGGCAAAAAAACACACGTAAATACACAAAAACATACTGAGAAGCTCTAAATAAAAATCTGCAAAAGCAACAGAGCCCTCCAAAGCAGACATCCAAGCAACCTCCACCCCCAACACAAACCATGAAACACATACTTCACAAAACCAGTGTGCCACGCAATCACAGCCCTCAAAGCAATATAACATACTAGTAATAGTTGACTCTATCGTCAGGCACACTAAGTCCCACTCACTAGGCTGAATAAGGAGAAGGTTACTGTGAGCTGCCTGTTGGGTGCCAGGATCCACCACATAACACATGCGCTCAGGTCACTCCAGAAACAGTACAAATGCGACTCTGTCATTGTCCATTTTGGTGTGAATGACCTGAGCCATACATCCCTGGACTGCATAAAAAGAGACATGAAAGAGCTCTCTG
Organism: Protopterus annectens; assembly: GCF_019279795.1. NCBI lineage: Eukaryota > Metazoa > Chordata > Ceratodontiformes > Protopteridae > Protopterus > Protopterus annectens. The sequence continues at coordinate 932,701,800 of NC_056726.1, forward strand.
ATCACGTATCCCAGACCAGTATGACCCTGACCCTGAGTAGCATCCTGCCCTCACCAAGAATGACACCACGGTATAAAGAAAAATGATCAGTTTCAACAATTGGCTTAGTTTCTGGTGTCATTGAAAGGGGATCCAGTGTCTGTCTGCATGGGATGACATTGGCTTAGTTTCTGGTGTCATTGAAAGGGGATCCAGTGTCTGTCTGCATGGGATGACATGCTCGACAAGCCACGCTGCTTCGCTAGGGACAGCTTGCACCTGTCACCCTTAGGCTTTTGAATACTGGCCAAGACTGTTGCCACCCCCATAGTGCCTTTTTTAGGCAAGGCTCAAAAGACCAACCCACCACTGTAAATAGCACAAGTAACAAAAATATGAGGGTAATACTACTCAATGCCAGAAGTCTAAACCTCAAAATGCACGCACTTGAGGCACTCCTCAGTATAGAGAAAATCAACACACAAAAAAAAAACATTAAAAAAAACCATAATACATTTTCTTCAGCTCCATCTGGGGAGGCGTACCACCCCAACTCCCTAATTGTATGCCAACTCCAGTTTCATTATGGCGGGGAAAGTGGGCAAAAAACAAGCTCCAATTAAAAACACTCAGCAAAAAGCTGCACAGAAGACTATCTCCGGGATTCAGTAAAGTTCCATGCAAGAATAAACTATTCTTGCAAGGAATGGATCAGGGCATGTTACAGCAGTGGTCACAGATGTAACACACACCCTTCACTCAGAAATTGCCATTAAAGCACTTTTAAAAGCAAAAACACAGTTGTATGCAGATATACTACACAATTCTGCAGTATATCCAGAGAATGCGTGCCACAGACATACATCTGGAGAGTGTCACACCGGGCCTCTGCTGAAAATAGGTTTCCCGTCCTAGTCGGACTTACCCAGTCTAACAAAGTTAAAAAACAGAGTTTGGACGTTATCAATGTCTTTGTTTAGGGGTTCCGTGATGATACCTTCCATGGCCTTGCAGACCAGGCTTGTCAGGCTAATAGGGTGATAGTTCCCAGGATCAGTTATAGCTCCCCCTTTTTGGAGTGGGCACAAAGCCTTATGTGAGACTATGATTGAACATGGTGCTTAGGTGGGGAGCCTAGTTGTTCTGAAGTTCATATAAAACACATCCTGGGATACTGTCCGGTCCTGTGGATGCTGTGTTTTTGTTTTAGAGAGTGCAGCTTTTACCTGCATAGATGTGATTACAGTGACTCTGCATTCTTCCTGTATAGATATGGGCCCTTTAGAGGGTGAGAGGGGGGTAAAGTTAGCACTGAACCTGTCTGCCAGGATGTTGACAATATCAGTTGGTTCTGTAATTATCGTGCTATTGTGCGGTAACTCAGAGCAGATCTGGGTGTTGCCATTGAGATTCTTGACATAGGTATAGTATGCTTTGTGGTTGCCCTTAGAATCAGTGGTGATTTTGTTTAATTAGCTAACTTTGGAGGATCTTCTAAGGGATCTCAGCTTCTTACTGAGGCTGACCAGGGAGCTCCCCAACTCATGGAGTTTTACTCTCTTTTGCAACAGTTTCTTTCTTCTGGTGTAGAGTTTGTTTTTGGCAGAGACCACCAGATTGGCTTCCTTTTTTTGGTTCTGTTTAGGATAGCACAAATCATGCACTCATGTAAGTGCTTATAGAGTGCATTTGTGTAGGATTTAGCAGTCCGAACATTATTGTCCATCTGCATAGGTGTCATGAAGTTCACCACTTCTGTCTTTAGAAGCATGAAGTTGGCTTTGGAGAAATTTTTTACCGTGGTTTCCTTAATGGTGGGTGGGGGGCAGGATGTGGATATCTAGGGTGATTATCTTATGGTCAGATCTGACCAACGAGGAGTTGACTTCAGGTGTGGAACACCGATCACTCATGTTGGTAATGACTAGGTCTAGGATATTGTTGCCCCTGGTGGGGGTGTGGATAAGTTGATCCAGAGCATTGGAATTTATGAATTCCAGAAAGCGTTGAGTGAAGGAGTTGGTACATGAGTAGTTTTCCCAGTTAATGGTGGGGTAGTTGAAATCTCCCATTATTAGGGTGTTTGGTTGAACCCTAATATTTTCCAGTATATCAAGAAAAGAGGAGTGGGAATCCTGGGGCATGGTGGGGATCTGTGGCAAGCTACAATTTGGGTTGCAGTTTTGCCCAGAGTTAGTTGCACTTGGATAACCTCGGATGCATTATGCTGCGTAACTAGCCTGGAGGTGTTCTGGTCCAGGTTAGATGGCTGAAATGTGTGGTATGAGGTATAGCCTGGTAATGCAGGTGTGCAGTCTAGAGCCTTGAACAAGGTCTCAGTCACTGCACAGATATTGATGTTCTCCATTTTAAGGAGTGCCTCGAGTGAGTGCATTTTGAGATTTAGACTTCTAGCATTGAGTAGCATTACCTTCAGTTTTTGCTTGCCTGTTCCTGTTACAAACAGGAGTTTAACCATGCTCCTGCATGTATCAGGGGTTGGGAGGGTGGCCTACTGGTTAAGGTGTTTGTCTTACAAACAACAAGGTTCAGGGTATGAGTCTCACAAGGGATAATTGGCTAGGCTTAAAATGGCTCGCAAGGGCAGTTAGCTTAGTATGAACCTATGAATTGCACCTGTGTAAGGTACGTTATTCTCTTTTACTATTGTTAGGCATTGTAATATTTAATCTCCACTGATAGTATTTTAGAAATGGAGGGCTATACTTTTACTGGGCTTTGTGTTTTTCTGTTTTTACAGTTAAATATTTGTCTGGCACCATCACCATGAAACTACTATCACCTGATGTTGGAGGAACATCTACCTCTTATGATGATGGTGATGATCAGCTGGCATGGTCAGGGAGTACTGTGTGTGTGTGTGTGTGTGTGTGTGTGTGTGTGTGTGTGTGTGTGTGTGTGTGTGTGTGTGTGTGTCCATGCTTGACATAGGGAGTGTGCCCATTGCATCCCCAATACAGACCATGAACACATCCTGTATTCCTGTGGACACCCAACAGACACACATCACACAAGGAGGATGGGTTGCTATGGACTCTTACAGTCAGAGTACTGTAATGACCCCAATGGGCCAATCATCAATGTCTGCCACAAACTCCAAAGGGTAAGGGAGTAAACACACGAGGGTGCAAACTGGTACTTGGTGGAGGTATGGGTCCGTATCTCTCAACCTCTTAGTGCAAGAATTTGGAACAAAGCCAACAATAATGGAAGCACAAAGGCCCAAAAATCTGGGATGGGTTTTAAATGTCGCTCTTGTAAACTTAGAAAGTTGATGCAGTAACTGGTTTTGCATTAACATGCATTATCTGATGGATACAAAGTATGAACCTCAAATGTTTGTCATTTTTAGTGACTTTATTCTTCACATACCCTTTTCCCAGGTCCACAGGTGGGGTCTTTTATTTCAGTATAGGTGCCTAGTATAGCTCACAGTACCTTAGGTAAATGGGCTGCATTGTAGAAGTCCCACACGGTGTTTGTTCTCTCCTCTGTGGTATGTGGAAACCAAGTATACTTCTCTACATGCTGCATCATTATATCACGTATTTGATGGAGTATTCTTGAGGCAGGTGCCTGATACACCTTCAGTGTGATGCCAGATGGTTGCAGAAAGGTCCATTTACTTGATATATGTAAAGCCTCACATAACTTGATATCAAGTGAGATAGACAATTCATGGGTATTACAGACCTGAAGATGAGGTTTATGCATGTCTACTGTGTCCTGCATGGTGTGCATTTCCAGACAGTTACAGTGCACAGTATCAGTGCTGTTGTGCTCATGACAAGTTGAATGAGGTTAGATGATATGGTGCCATTGAGGGTGGCAACATTCATCAATGTGGCTCATACTGGAATTATTAGCTTACTGCATACACATATTAAGAAATGATACTCCAGTTTGTAACATTTTCCACTCTTCTCCAGAGTGAACAGGAGAAGTTCACTGTTGTCATTGTCACTAATGTTACAGTGCCTCAGAATGCTGTTTGTGTCTATCATGGTTTATTTCATTTACAAACACGGAATCCTGCATTTTAATAATGGTGCTCATTTGCACATGCTTAAGGAGCCATTAGCATATATTGTGGGCAGCTCTCCCCTTGTGATGCTTCTATCTGTGAAGCGCACACAGTTGTGTGGCCTCTCATCACACAAAATTGCTTACTATGATGCAGCTGTAGTTCCTGAAATCCAGCTGCAGGCTTCCTCTCTCGATTTTCCATATTTAGTTCTCAAACCTCCGTTTCTAGGTGAGATTTTTGTATTTTTGTGTTGTCCTCCTTTGTCACTTTTTCCATTTTGTGTATTTTCACTTTACTTTCTTATGGATCTAAATTATATTCTTCTTCCAGCTGGGTGTTTGTCTTCTTCCATCCTTTGTGTATATGCCACAGTAATGTCATGTTGTACAAAGTCTTCCAGGCTAGTTACCTCCTTATTTTCATTTCATGTAACATGACTACCTTTAAGTACAATGTTATTTTTGTGCCTTTTTTTTCTTGCAGACATTCTTCATAAGTAAGCCCCAATGTTATTCTTAATGTCTCTGTCATTAATAGCACCTGCACCTGGCTTTTAAATATCTTATTACTCCTAGGTTATTGATTCCTGTCCAACCCAAATATGTACAACTTCTTCCTATTTTTCACTTGTCTTCCCCAGTCTAATTTCCATTTCTTCATTGCTTAGTTCCCCCAGATCTTTCAGCCCACTCACATTTCCATAATGTATGTATAAACGTTGCCTTCTGTACGACACTTCTCCCAACACTTGTCATTCTTTTTTTCTTACTTCCATAAGTGCAACAAGGTATACTACCATCTGTGTATTATTTGCTGCTGTTAATCTCATATTTGATATAATATTTATAAAACTCATATTTGATCTAATATTTATAAAAAATTCTGATGTTTATATCATCTGTTCATTCTGTTTTATCTTCTTTAAAACCCCTCTTTCATATTCTGCCTTTCCTTCAGTTTCTGCATTTTTTTGTCCTCATCTCATAGGGCCTTATAGAGTACCACTCCTATGTTTTCCAGTCTACCTCAGTTACTTACATTTGAACTCTGCTATTTCATCCTCAGCACCTGGTGGATGTATTATATCCACATATATCTCACAAGATTTGATACTCCCCCATCATTTTCTGTCTCTTTGCATTGTTGGGTCTCTTCCCATATGAATTTGTTTCAGATCCTTTGAATAGCTCTTATTGAGTTTTCATTACCCACTACTGGTATATGCCTTACGTCATATCTCACTTTTATAGGTTGATAGGTTCATAGCTTAGTACTAGGCTAGATGCTCTTCTGGGCCTTTTTAAGCCTAGCCAATTCCCCCTTCAAAGGTGAGAATCAAACCCTGTACCTAGTGTCTGGGAGGTAAACAGCTTAACCATTATGCCATTCCCCAACCCAACATTGACTATCATGCTTATCATGATTCTGCATGTTGTTGTGTTTGCCCTCCCATTCCATCTTTGTGGTTCTTATCCAATGCCATTTTTAATTTCATAATAGTTTATTCCCTTGTCTCCTTCAAAAATCTCGTTATTTTTTGCTATAAAGGGTATATCCAGTTATAGGCATTAATCCTGTCTCTGTTATCTTTCATCTTTACGCTGCAAGTCATATAAATTCTATTTTCTTAAAGTTAACACCATACTCTCCCAAATTCTTCTAGGTGTCTCAGTTTTTCCCTGTCTGTTCTAGTTTGTTGCAATAAGTAAACAGTCATCCATGAGTAAAGAGAAACATGCATTTACATGTTTATTTTCCATACCGCTAAACTCCTCACTGACTGTTTTGTCCAGTCCCTCATTGGTCAGCTTGAATAGGCTCGGTGAAAGTAAGTAATCCATAGATGTAGTTTACTTGTATATCTTCTACCTGTCTTGACTGTACCCCAGTTATCAATAGTACAGGTTTTGATTTTTTCTATAATGCCTTTATTCTGTAAAGAAATATGTCCCTAATTCATTCTAGAACTTTTCTCACTCCACAGATGTGGGAATTAGAGGAACTGCCCAAATGATACACAGATGCACTGTAACCAGTAAACTGCGAATTGCAAAACTCTTGGCAGATGAAGGAGTGTAAGCCTCCTGGTTGACATAACAAATGCGAAATGTCTTGATTGTAGTATTGTTGGAATCAGTGGCCTCTAAAACCTCATGGATTTGGCTTGTTTCATGAAATGCCCACATAGTGGTGCTTCTCTCCTCGGATGCCTGTGTGGATGTATGTTGGAACCAAACTTCCTTCTCCATATTTGTATACACTGACCTCAGTGAACTGGTATAGGATTCATGTGGCAGATGCCTGCAACACACCACCTGTGTCCATGATAGCCTCTGGAATATCCCTATAACAAGGATTGTTAATGCTAGACAGAACTTAATGTCTACATGGGTATGCATTTCATACATTGTACTGTATTCTGTATGAGGATAGCACATGTCTGCAAGCTCCCTTATGGTGTCTGTGTTGATACAAAAGTATTCAACTATATCCCTTTTGTGTAGTTGATGATAGGTAAGAAATGGACATATCTGTTTGCAACATGGAGGGAGACAATATTCACCATCAGAGACACTGGCTTCTAGAGCAACTACTAACATGTTGCTCAACTAATACAGATTGTCCTTCTAGCATTGTAGCACAATCATTCTGTCAATTCACCAAGAAATGTGAGTATATAGATTTGCTGCTCTCCATGGCTCCTTATGCAGCTTTATTTATTTATCTGAAATTTTCTGCCATCTTATTTACCCTATATTCCATTTATGATTGGCCTAATTTCCATAATGTTTGGATATAATGTACATTGCATATAATCATGACTCTGCTATTTTCTATGGTAATCAGATCATGCTGTCTGTGTCTTTGAATCAGTGCTTTCCTACCCATCACCACTCACTGAGCTGTTTTACTTGACAGAGTTTGCCACGTCTTTCTGAATTCTGGAGTTTATTTTATTTTTTTTCATTCTTTTACAGGTTTCTGTGTGTCTAACTTTGTTCCATATTTTGTGGCACTGCATCAATTATGTGCATGCCTGTGGGTTTGTGGATGGGCATTGTATATTTTCTTTTTAGTGTTGGTTTTATAATGTAGTTAGGCTATTCATGTAGAGTTGTATGGTTGTGTGTAAATTTTATGTGGTGAATGAGTGTGTCAGTCTTTGAGATACTTTTTTGTGTGAAGGCTTGTTGCATTCTGTTTGGAGGTATCACTTTTATATTGTGTGTGTGGAACATTGCCTTATTGTTCTATAGTACAGTACATAGATGTAATAGTATTTTGTATTACATATAGCAGTTACATTAAGTAGTTTAGTCTTTTGTTTCATATTTAAATGTAATGCTGTTTAATCTTCTCCAACTAACTAGGTGGGCATAGCATACTGTGCTTAGTGTTATTTCACTACATGTTTTTATCTTGAATGTTGAATTGCTGTATTTACTGCCTTGTTTATGGGTTGATTGTTTTAGCTTTGTTTCTTTTACAGTTTTCTAGAAGATCATTGTGGTTAGTTTTCTTATTTATTCTTGGTTTGTCTGCCATCTTATTCTTCAGTTCGTCTGATTATTTAGTTATTTATTTAATGGTAGATGGTATTTGACTGTGTTTATTTATTTGTTTCTTCATTTATCTCAGTCCTTTGTTCTAGTTCTATTTTTTCATGGTTTAATGTGATTTTATTTTTATCTGATTGTTCAAGTCATAAATAAATAAAATTAATAATTTACCTTATATGCCTTCAGTCAGGAGTAACACTTCAGGATGTGCAAACAGAAATATTTTATTTACATCGCTGGGAGACAATCTTCATAGCAGTTGGGAAATCAGTCACTCTGAAGAGAGACAAACTACATATTTTATACACTTTTCTTATCAAATCATTTATGAAAACCTTTACATATACAGTGACTCTGACAAATAAATGACTGCAAATACTCTCTTCCCTCGTGATTTTCCCCTCAGACTTCACATGAACACCTTCCTGTACATGACCCACCTGCTTTCAAGGTGTCTTGTTTTCTGAGCTTGGATGTTTCAAACCTTCCCTAGCCACAATGCACTCCTAGCCTGGAGGAGTCTGGCTAACAAATTCCTTTTACAGTAACTAACAAGCCTCAACTTCATACAGCACTTACCTTTTCCTTGTTACATATTAAAAGATTGCATTTGAGACATAGCAGTAACTCTAGCTTTTGAAGTTGTATTTTCCACAGCCCTGTATACAAATTATATATGCTTTTTAACAATAATATTATAGCATCATTAATGAAATTGGAATGAATATACATTTTAATATGCTGATCTTATCCCATATCAATGTCATACCATACATGTTTCTTTTTCTTAACTTAATAAAGTAAGCTTCTGCATTGTAATAGTCATCTTCTGTTATAACTGTCATTGATTGGTACATGCAGTGGCATTTCAAGTGCATGTGAGGTTAAACATCTTGTAATCACAGCCTTTAGAATAGAAAATACCAAAATGATCACAAATATAATAAAAAGTACAATGACAATACCCTTGATTGTGCTAGTTCCCAGGTTACCAAAAATACTGCCCAACTATCCAAAAAGTGTCCATTGTTTTGATGTGCTGTCCAAATCTTTGGCCCTTTGTTCCATGAAATTTGCCAGTTTTTCCTGTTCATCATGATAGTCACTAATATATGAACAGCAATGACTCCCTATGAGGGCACATGAACCCCCTTTTGCAGCAAGCTTTATATCAAGTGCCATTCAATTCTGTAACACCACAGTTCGTATTTCAGTAATTTCTCGATTTGCCATCCTGATGTGATGCGAAGTTTCATTGGCCACCTCCTGTAGAATATGAGTAAGCATGGTGATTTCAGCATTGTGATTTGCACTCCATACTTAGGATTAAAAATTGAAAGTATTGCTCTGCCCAGTGGATTGCTCACTTATTTCTCAGTCTACCTGCAGGTGTATTTTCAAAATGTTGAATAGCAGGAGTAATATAGCCTACAAAGCAACATCCAGACCAATTTGTAGAGAAAATCAGGGGTAGGCACGATCACCACAGATGTAGTAACGGTCACTTATGTCCATGCCACTTCCCCAGTTATAGCTTTTTAAGTGCAAAGAGTCTAACACACTTTCATGCCTGGTATCATTACATTTGATTTTTCCTACTGGTACAGTCCAATTTCTGGCATAACATGTATTTCCATGATGTGCAGTTGCAAGCTGAAGAGACACAACCTTTGAAAAATCTGTTACATTATGCCAGGTTAAGCTGATGTCATTAAGGTCCCTTTCAAATGACACCTGTGATGCAGGGATGGGAATCATAGGAATCCCTGCCTTAGAATGACAAGGTATATGAAAACATATCCAGCAGTTTGTTTTGTTTAAATTTTTGCCATATTGCCGAAGGACCAGCAAGAAACTATTTTCTCTTGACCAGTTTATAGAAGGAAACAACAGCAGAAACAAAGAAAAGGTACCTGTTATCACTGGATTCATCATGGACTGCTACTGAAGTTGACTTCCTCACTGGGCAGATGATTTATCTTTTGCACCTCGATCTCCCACTGTTGGCTGCAGTGATACATCTGGCATCCCCACACCACACAGCAGGTCTTCTTGCAGTGAGATGAATGGATCCATATTGGTAGTCCTGCACACTGAATAGCAGTCAAGGTTGTTAGCAGGACCTGGAAAGGACCCTTCTACCTCAGACTGAGGCCATTTTTCTGCTTTAAAATTTTTTACATAAACCCATTCACCCAGTTGTAGTTGATGACAGGACTGGTCAGGAGGCTCTGATAATGCTTCTTTTACTGTTCGATGATGTTGCTGCAAAACATGAATTAACTTTTTACATTAGGTAATCATGGCATCATCTGACAAGGTTAAATCAGCATTTCTCATGGGACGGGTACCTGGAAGGGCCATGGGTCCCCCCATTAAGATTTCATATGGACTCAACTTCCTGGTGTCATTCAGTGAGGCCCTCATACTCATTTAAATACAATTATATATATATATATATATATATATATATATATATATATATATATATAAATATAATTAATACAAAAAGCAAAAGAAGCCTTTTCTGAAATAGAGAACTGGCTTAACAGCTCACAATTCATACTAAATCCCAAGAAAACATAAGTAATGCTATTCTACTCAACTCTACAAAAACGAGTAACCTTATCTTCTCTATACTCTTCACCAGCAAAACCCAAATCACCCCTGTCACTGAGCTAACCTCCTAGGAGTTACCATTGACCAGCAACTCAAATTCAGAAAGCACATATCAGCAACCATCACTAAAGTCCACAAAAAGTTAGGTTCCCTCAATCGCTGTAAAAGTTATCTAACCACTGAATCTTGAATTGCAATAGCCAGGACCCACCTCCTATCTACTCTACTTTATGCATCCCCAATTCTAACTAATCTTTACAAAACTGACCTTAATACACTTTCCATCTGTACCAACAAAATTGCTAGATTCACTACTAATGCCAAATCACAATCCCACCACTGCCTTTCCCTACAAGCCTTGCACTGGCTTGAATTTCTGAACCTATTAAGGTACCATCAACTCAGCCTAGCTCATCTAATTCTGTACTATCCTGAGAAAACCCCCGACCTGAATGGCATGCTGAACTTCTACAATTCAAATAGACAACTCCGGTTCTCCAACAAAGCCTTAATCGAAACCATCACATGCAAAAACAACTCCAGAGAATTACTAGTTGCCCATAAAATAGCAAAAAATACCAAACAACCTTCCCCCTGACCTCAGACTACAAAACTCCACACCCTCCTTCAAAAGCCTAATTAAAACATACCTCTTCACCAACCATCTATGCAACTGTAATTGACCCCCTGAAGCCTCATCCACTTAGCATTTCTACACCCCATCTGTCCTGGACAAGACAAACAACACCATTTAACTATACCTATACATGTGTGAGCAATAACCTGTATATGAGTGTGTGTGTGTGTGTGTGTGTGTGTGTGTGTGTGTGTATGTATGCATGTGTAAATATATGTGTGTGTGTGTGTGTGTGTGTGTGTGTGTGTGTGTATATATATATATATATATATATATATATATATGTATATTTATATATGTATCTATATATATATATATATATATATATATATATATATATATATATATATATATATAGATAGATATATGTATGTAGATACTATATTTGTCGAAAATGATTTCAGGCAGCCCACTTCACTGAAACCACATTTGACTGAAAGCACATTTGTTCAAATTACATTTTGTTGAAAATGGACTATAGCCCCTGCCCCACTGAAGTGCGACCCTGGAGTGAGAATATAAAGTTAGGGGGGTATGGGGGGCACAGCCCCCCACATTGGGGGGTGTGGGGGCATAGTCCCCCACATAACTGCAGTTTATGCACTATAATATACATATATAGCCATTAAAAATACATTAAAACGTATAACATCAGTAAAAACTGATTGCACAATGTGGGGGGGGGGGGCTGTGCCCCCCACACCCCCCTAACTTTATATTCTCACACCAGGATCACACTACAGTGGGGCAGGGGCTATATTCCATTTTCGACCAAATGTAATTCGACCAAGTGTGCTTTCAGTCAAATGGGGATTCATTGAAGTGGGCTGCCTGAAATCATTTTCAACCAAATGTAATTCGACTAAAAGCAATAGACCCGTGTATATATATATATATATATATATATATATCTATATAATATATATATATATGCGTGTGTGTGTGCATGTGTGTATATATATATATATATATATATGTATATATGTATATGTATATATATATATGTATATGTATATATATATATATATATATATATATATATATATATATATATATATATATATATATATATATATATATATATATATGTATGTATATATATATATATATATATGTATATATATATATGCGTGTGTGTGTATATGTGTATGTATATATGTATGTATGTTTGTGTATGCATATATATGTATGTATACTCTTACATGTATATTTGGTTGACTGTATATATGGAAAACTTAAACATTTATATACTTGTATTCAATTGTGAAATATCTTGCAATGCTCTACCAGGTTCTTATCTACTCTCATTGTATATTTTGTACACTTGTATTTTCAACCAAAAGGGGTAATATCCTCTTAATGTATACTAACGGCTGTAAAGTCTACAATATGTATGCTACTACTCTGTAATGTCTCTTTTGTAAATGTTTCTTCTCTCTGTAAACTTATGGAGTTTTTCTCCCCAGGACTCTGCTGAAAATGGACACTTGCCCAGTCGGACTATCCTGGCAAACAAATGTTAAATAAATAATAATAAAATAAGTAATGCTAAGGGGAGGGCTTCAAGCCACTTTAAGTGGGTTTCAGCACAAATCTTTGAAATTTTATTCTTAAGAGTTCTGTTTACCTTTCCACTAATCCAGATGACTGTGGATGGTTGGGGCAGTGAAGACTTAAGTTAGTATTAAAAATGTTACATAATTCTTTAAGCAATGAATTATTAAAATGCGTTCCCTGGTCGCTATTGATAGTACATGGTATACCGAATCTCGGTATGTAATCCTACAGAATTTTTTTAACAACTGTGACTACATTATCTTTGTGACATGGGTAAGCTTCTACCCATGCTGAGAACATACATACCACCACCAAAATAAATTGTAAATTATTAGTCTTGGGCATCTGGATGAAGTCCAGCTGTATGTTAACAAAACGTCCCCAGGGTGGAGGTAAACATACAGTCTTACTGTGTGCATGCTTACTTATATTATATTCTAGACATATACCACAATTTCGTACATACTGATGTGTCAAAGAGGGAACATGTGGGGCATACCAACTTTGGATAATTTGAGTAAATAAAGCTCTCTTACCGGTATGGGCCAGTAGATGATATGCCCTTTCCAGGTAAGGTAGCAAAGAGGCAGGCACCATCAGTCGGCCATCTGAATGTCGCCATATGCCATCAGAGGATTTTCTACATCCATCCTTGAACACATCAGAACTTCTCCCTGTGATGTTTTAGCTTGAAAGGCTGACAGCTTTTCAAAATCAAACATCACTACTGTTGTAGTTTGTTGTTGTGTTGTTGTCACATACAAAGATGTTTACAACAATCTACTACTGCTTGTTTAGCAGCTTGATCTGCTAAATTGTTACCCTTTGTTACAACATCCAGGCCTTTTTGATGTGCACAACATTTGATTACAGACAGCCTCTTAGGTAGCTAAGGTGCATCTAACAATTATTTTATGTTCCCTGAATTTTTTATTTGATTTCCTGAAGCGGACAAAAACCCTCTCTCTTTCAAAGTTGCCCAAAATCATGTACCACCCCAAAAGCATAATGGCTGTCTGATTGGCCACTTTGTCTTTGACTAACTCACACGCCTTTTATAGAGCAGCTAACTCAGCTATTTGAGCAGAGTGAACACCCTCTAATCTTTGTTGCAACAATATTGTCTCTTTGGTGCAGACAGCTATTCCTGAGTCAGCTGCCCTGTTTGATTTCTTCCACAGGAGCCATTCATGAACAAGTTCAGATCAGCATTGGGTATTGGAGTGTTCTTTAAGTCCTCCCTAGGAGAAAGCAAATAGTTACACACACACAGTCATGCTCTTCATCATCCTAAGAAGTAGGTAACAGAGATGCAGGATTTAGAACAGGACAGCTGGTCAGAGAACTAGATGGATCAAAAGCAGTATAAGTTCATATCTAGGTAGATGTGCAGTTGAGAGTGGCTGCATTTTCATTTTAAGCAAAAGAGATGATACAGAATGAGGGACAGCTACTGTGAGATCATGCCCAAGCACAAACAATTGTGCAAGATTAACTAAAATGGCAGCAGTGACAACTGCACTTAAACAGGGTGGAAAACTTTTTGCAACAGAATCAAATGCTGTGCTGTAATAAGCTAATGGACGATAGCTGTCCCATGTTTTTATGCAAGTACTCCTTGAGAAAATCTATTTCTTTCATGACAGAATAAAATAAAAGTCTTAGCATAGTCTGGTAATCCTAAAGCTGGGGCAGTAGCTAAAGCTTGTTTCATATTTTAAAATGAATTTTCCTCTTCATTATTCCAAAGGAGAGGCTCTGGTTTAGCCTGCTTTAAAAGATTTGTCAAAGGTTTGGCAATTTCTGCTTAATTAGGGATCCACTGTCTGCAATATCTTGTTATACCTAGGAAAGACCTAAGCTGTCTCTGAGTAGTCAGATGTGGGGCATTAGATATTGCATTAATATAAGATGGTAACACTTGCCTGCTGCCCTGAGATATTAAATGACCAAGATTGTGTACCTGAGGTGACCACAATGGTAGTTTTTCTCTAGACGCTTTGTGTCCCTTTTTTGCAAGGATAGTCAAAAGATGCAAAGTATTCTGCTGACATTGCTGAAAGGAATTTGATGCTATTAGTAAATCATGGTGGTGCAGCGGTTAGCGTTGTCACCTCACAGCAAGAAGCTCTTTAGTTCGATCCTTGGCTGGGGTGCCTTCTGGGTGGAGTCTGTAAGTCCTCCCTGTGGTCATGTGGGTTTTCTCCGGGTGTTCCATTTTCCTCCCACATCCCAAACACTCTAAATTGGCCCTAGGCGTGTGTGTAAGTGCCTTCTGTGGAAGGTTGGGTGGTGGGCTGGCAACTGAACACCGTAAAACTCCACTGACAATCATGAGCAGACAGGTGATCCACTATGGTGACCCCTAACCAGGAACATTCGAAAGAAGAAGAAGTAAATCATCTGTGTATTGTACTAACACACGCCACCTGGAAATGTCACATTCTCCGATTTTTTTTTCAGAATCTGAGAAAATAATGAAGGAGATTTCAGTATTTCCTTGTGGCAGCCATGTCCAGGTATATTGCTGTCCCTGATAAGTAAAGCCAAACAGAAACGAACTTTCAGGGTGATTAGGTATAGAAAAGAATGCTAAACATGAACATATTACAGAAAAGTAACTAGCTGTAGGTGGTATGCAACTCAGTATTTATGCTGGATTTGGAACAACAAGAAAAGTAGGCATTACTGCATCATTTACAGCCCTTATGTCTTGTACAAATCTGTAAGTATCCTTTCCTGCATTTTTCACTGGAAAAATAGGAGTATTACAATGGCTTTTAGTTGATATTATTATTCATTGCTGTATCAGAGACTGGATTACAGGTTTGATTCCCTGCTCTGCTTCCAGCTTTAGTGAATATTGTGGAACTCTAGGAATATGTTTTGATGGATTTAATTTTATTTTTACTGGTTCTGCTGATTTCAGTATACCTACTTCATTTGCATGCTTAGCCGACAAGTTGGCAGGGACATGCTGTAGTAACTCTCCATCTGCCTGTATGCTTCCAACAAGCTGTTCTTCAGCTTCGGTTAAAACTGCCAATACTTCCCCCTCTGATTCTGACAGAACATTCAGATACACACCTTCTGGAGTACAGTAAATAGTACAACCCAGCTTGCATAACAAATCTCCTCCTAGCAGATTTACTGGTGCAGTAGTACTCAAAATAAAATAATGCTTTTCTTCTATCGGACTTAAAGAAATGGGGATGGGTTCTGAAACAGGATAAGTAACCATAGTATTTGTTACTCTGACTGCCTTTACTTTATGCTCTGATACTGGTATTTGACTATCTGAAGTATTTTTAGCACTGACTTAGTGGTGCCAGTGTCCACCAGAAATGGTGTTTTCTTTGAATTTATTTTCACCTTAACGTAGGGTCCATTTTTATATATTGGCAGTAGAGGGTTAAGATTTATTTCTGTGTTATTTCCTTGACCTAGTCAGTTTGGAGCTTCCAGACTCCTTCCAATCTGAGGAGGTGGTGGAGAAAAAACTGTGTTATTATAATTTGGTTGCCATTCAGTCCAAGTATGTTGGACTCTTTGCACTGGCCTGTGTGGAAATTCCCATCTCCAATGTCCTGCTTCTCCCCAATTGAAGCAAGATATGTTAGATGAAGCCAGAGGGGCACTGCCAGCTCATTGTTGCCAACCAGCTGCACCTTGCTCCCCTTGGCCAGCACTTTTGCTAAATCTTCTAGCAATTCCTCTACCTCTTCCCCTGCTTCTGCCTTGACCCCTTGGGTTTTCCAGCTGCCTGATTTGTAAAGTTAACAGCTTATCCTCAGTATCCTTCCTCTATTTTTCCTGATACTCTGTACAGTGATTTGCAGCACTTAATAAAGACTCCAAGTCTTTCCCTTGCCAGTCTATGAGCACCTGCTTAATTTGATTTTGTACAGGGGCTTGCAGACCCTGCACAAAGGTTGCTGCAGTAGCTGGCTTAGCTTGCTCTTCTGGGTCTGCTATTCCTGAATGTCTAGCAAATACTGTTTTAAGGTGACTCAAATAGTCTGCAGGGGCTACCCTTTTATTTTGTTTACATGCCTGTATTTTAGACCAGTCAGTCCTAACTTGACATACATCTGTAATTTTGTTTAACAATGCTGTCTATCTGTTAATGCATTCCCTGTGAGAGTAAAATCTGTTATCTCAGCTTTTTCCTGTAACTGCTTTCTTATTTAATCTGAAGTAACTACTCTAAGTAGCTGATTTAAATCTGTCAAAGTAGGATTGTAGCATTCTATTATAGTTTTTAATTCCTGTTTGAATTTTAATGAATCTTCTCTAATATTTGGAAACTTTTTGGACATAGTATGCAAATCAGCATGGGTCCAAGGAAGATGAACAAGTTCTCTATTGTTAGCCCCCAGAATTTTCCTGAGAGGTGCCAAAAGATCCCCCCAGATGTTGTAATCTCCTGTCGTACCTTGTCATGTGAGATACAGGAGTGTCAAATACTAATGTCCCTGTTGTGGAAGTAGAAGCTATCTGAGAAGGATAGGAAGAATACCACCCTAGAAAAAAACCACCAGGCACTGGAGCTGAACAGCTGAAACGGTTTATTCTGGTACCTCGGCTGCAAATAGCCTTCAAAGGAATAACCATTCAAACTTCTTACATCTTTTTATAATAAAAGCCAAATTGCTCATTAAACAATTAAACTAATAACAATTTCAATCTGTTCAGACCATTTAGAAAGGATACTGCAACTAATAACTTTCTGTATGCCACAAGTGCTCATCCCTTTTGGTGAATTCAAGCGCACATTTGAACATACCTCTGAAAGTGGTTTATTGGAATCGGAATTTGAGGATGTTAAAAACAGATTGGTAGCTAGAGGTTATTCCGAAATTCTAATTAAGGATAGTATTGATAGGGTATTAAGTTCTAATTTGAATGTTAGGGATGATAGTAGAACTTGTAGAAATAGGAATGCTGAGAAAACCTTTTTGAATAGTAAAAGTAAAAATGAGAATAAAATATTTTTTGTTACGAAATTTTCTCCCTTTTCTTTTACTCTGAAAAATATTGTAAATTTCCTTTGGCCATTAGTTTCTAAAAATCATGAGTTTGGTAATTTATTTCCTACTAATGTTTGTTTTTCTTATGGAAGATATGCAAATTTGAAGGAAATGTTAAAGCCAAAGCGAAAAATAAGGGAAACTATTCTGTTCAATGGCAGATTAAAATCAGAGGGGATGTTCAGATGTGGCAATTGTAAAGTTTGTTCAAAGGTGAAGAATTTGTCAGGTTGTCATATTAATGGGGTAAAATATAAGGCTACTAACAAATTTGATTGTAAATCTTGTGGGATTGTATATATAGTGGGTTGTGGTTGTACCCCCCCTAAGTACTATATAGGTCAAACAAAACGACAGCTAAAAATCCGGATTTTGGAACATATGGGGGATATCAGAAACTGTAGAATGGAGAGTCCAGTTTCTGAACATTTTAATAGTGTTCATGATGGTGTTTTGGACTCTCTATTTTTTTGTGTGTTAGCTAGGCCTGATGTGTATAATGCTAGTAATTTCTTACAGAAATTGTTGAACTTAGAAAGTAGATTCATTTTAATGTTTGGGACTTTAAAACCCAAAGGGTTGAATTTGGAAATAAATATTACTATTTAAAGATGTTGGTATTTATTAAATATTCAGTTAGTTAACTATTCTACCTGGGGTTAGATGGTAAAATACTAGCTTATTATTTAGACTATACTTGTGTATTTAGGGCTTTTCTGTGGTTCATTAATGTTTTCTGATGCTTGTTTCTCTTTAAACTTTAAGTACAAGATTCCTTGTCAGATTGAAATTGTTATTAGTTTAATTGTTTAATGAGCAATTTGGCTTTTATTATAAAAAGATGTAAGAAGTTTGAATGGTTATTCCTTTGAAAGCTATTTGCAGCCGAGGTGCCAGAATAAACCGTTTCAGCTGTTCAGCTCCAGTGTCTGGTGGTTTTTTTCTTTGTTGTTTGCTACTTTTTTGGTTTTCGTTAAGAATACCACCCTCCCAACTGCAGATACCTGTTCAGAAGATGAAGATTGAACAGGGGAACTAGTCTGAGATTTATCAGTATCACGCAAATTGGGTGCCCAATGGACAGTGGACTGAAAGGTAGGGGTCTGAGAAACAACAGAGTCTTGTACAGGAGGTACCCGTACTGGCGCATATGGGGGTGGGGGTGCAGTAGAAACTGGAGAATTATCATCCTCTTCAGAAGTTTCTGCTATTTGGCCATCCTCAGTTTGCTCCAAACCTGCTAAGACAGGAAAAAGGGATCTCCCCTTTAACCTGTTTTACTTGTTGCAACAATTTCTTATTAGTATCCTGCAACCCTCAATGCTGACTCCTTTTTCCTTTTAAGTGCTTCACTGTACCAAGAATAAAATGCTGTCATTTGTTCCCCGCCTACTTTTCTTTTTTTCCAAAATACGTATCAGTGTCAGCAATTTAGTTTTATCATAAGTTCCATTTAATGGAAATATCCCACCAGAACAATTCTTAGTAAGCTGAAACCAGTCATGCAGATATTTACAACTTTCCTTCCCATAGTTAAAATACATACAATATGCAGGTGTTCCCTTTTCAGGGATTTGATCTTGCTTGCTTATCTTCACTCCAAGTTTTCTTATTTTATAAATAAATAATAAAATGTTAGGCTTACCTTACAACTCCTAGATCCTGTCAGTTGTAAAGACCGGTCTGTTGGGCGTGCAGCAACAGAAAAGAGGTTTTGATCAGCCTTTTCCCCACAGCACCCCCTTGCTTTTATCCTGGTGAAAGCTGAAAACTTACAGCTCCAGCATTGTGATCGGGATAATGGGGCAGATAGGTACTGTGTCCAGAACTGACCACTCTTTTGGACCCTCTGAGGGTACTTCCATGCAATCAAAGTTAAGTCCCAGTGTGCTATGGGCTCATGAATTTATTTTAACAATGCATACTTATAGGTCATATCATGCTGTAAGCTCATGCATTTATTTTAACAATATGTAGTCCACATCCCAATCATGCTATGGGCTCATGAACTTGTGTAGTCTACGTCCCAATCATGTGGTGGGCTCATGAACTTGTTTTAACTTTATCTTTAACTTTTAACTTTTTTACTTTTCTTTCTCTCATACATTCATACATTGACAGAATAAAACATCTCTTATACCTCTTACCTTTCAATCCTGAGGGTACTGCCCTCAACACAAGGGGTTTCCTTATGTTAATTTCTCCTTAACTGTATGTGGGCATACATTTACTATCCTAATTTGCCTTGGGGACCTCCCACTATTACTCGTATACCTTACAAACAACTCAGTCAAACAAAAACACAGTCATGCCCTTATTATACATTTTGCTAAAATTGTCTAAAAGAGAGAAAGAGAGAAAAAAATAACACAAACCAACCCTTTTCCCTTACAAAACAATTTCCCTGCCAAGGCTAGTAGGTTTGCACACCCTGAATAAGCTGTACATCTGAGTCTCTGATGATTCCATACAAAGCATTGTGGAATTCACAGAAAATATGTGATGGGCCCTATTTCAAAACTGCATTGCAGCAATACCAAAGTTCAAATCCAGAGAATGGCACCAAAATGTTAGTCATAAATAAATAACATTAAGAATTTACCTTGTATGCCTTCAGTCAGGAACAACATTTTAGGATGTGCAAACAGAATTTTTTTTTATTTACAGTGCTGGGAGACCATCTTCATAGCAGTGCTGGGAGACTATCTTCATAGCAGTTGGGAAATCAGTCTCTCAGAAGAAAGACAAAATTCAGCTTTTATACTCTTTTCTTCTGAAATCATTCATGCAAACCTTTATGTGTACAGTGACTCTGAGAAATAAATGACTTTGCAAATGCTCTCATCCCTTGTGATTTTCACCTTGGACTTCACGTGAACACCTTCCTCAACATGACCCACCTGCTTTCAAGGGGTCTTGTTTTCTGACCTTGGATGTTTCAGGCCTTCCCTAGCAACAATGCACTCCTACCTTGGAGGAGTCTGGCTAACAAATTCCTTTTACAGTAACTAACATGCCTCGACTTCATACAACAGTTACTTTTTCCTTGTTACATATTATAAGAATGCAGTTGAGACATAGCAGTATCTCTAGCTTATGAAGCTGTATTTTTCCACAGCCCAGTAGACAAATTATATTTGCTTTTAATAATCATATTATAGCATGAAACTGGAATTAATATACATTTTAATAAGCTGATCTTGTCCCACAGCATGATCTTACATGTAATTTGCATATGTTTTAAAAGTATGATTTCCTTAGAATATTTTTAAAATTATTTAGCAAATGTCAATGATTGTTATAGAAGAACACAAAGCAAAGACATAATATAACAAATAAACAAATAACCAAAACACTACAATTATGCATACAAAATCACATATTTTAATATATCCTACTGACTGCAAAGGAATATACACTCTGAGTAGCAAACATATAGAAACCTAAACTATACACCAAAACATAAAATCTGCCATGTAAACAAAGCATGATAAAATACATCAACCAACATCAGGACATTAAAAATACTAAGAAAAGCACAAAAAGCAATAAGTCTAACATACAATCACACACAATAACAACTAAGTCCACAATGAAATGGATACTTTACAACAACACAACAAAGAATAGAACTATACATGACAACTCCACCAGAAAAATAATTGCAAAATAAACACACTCTACAAATATTTAAAATCTCTTCAGTGTAGATAAAACTTGGCAAAAAAGTCCAAGAAAAAGAAAACTAGAAACAAAACACTGAAACAGACACAATACAGTACTGTAGAACAAAAGATGAAGAATCAAAAAATAACAACAGGAGTAGTAAAAATAACCGACACATCTGTTGATAAAATTAACAAGTTTAGCAACAAGCTTGTTCTTAATTAAAATCTTTGGGAGTTCTTATTTGTCTTTGGGAGTTCTTATTCTGTTGTAGTTCATGGGAATGTACACCCAGAATTTTGTTAGGGTGCTAGATTATGTTTTATTATTTACATTTTATTGTGAGTGGATACACAAAAATCTACCTTTTATTTTTGTTGTTGCAGAGGAGAAGCACCCCCCCTGCAACCCCCACACTCCCTGCAAATTATATATACTAACTCCAAGATTGCACCACAGTAAGGAAGAAGGTATATTTCCCGATCCGCACTGTACCACAATCTCCATTCAAAACCCAAAAACTGAATCATATGGTCTCGCCCTTATGACTTTTAAGTTTCTGAAAACTTGATCAACTGATAGGGACCCATACATATATACGTGCATATGCATATGATCTATTTTATTAGCTCATGAACCATTCACTTGGGAACTGCTACCTACTAATCACCCTGAACTGCTTGTACTCACAGTCATCACTAAATCAACAAAAAGTATCTTTTTGAAAATTCAGTACTGGAGCCCTCTCATGGCACCCACAATCTTTAAATATACTTCTTTCAGTGATGTACTAACTCAGAAAAAGTATATTGACAGTTTATTTTGTAAATACACAGGATGAACATTCAGAGAGCATTGAGCCCTTTTCAGCTGGAATGCGATTATGGAAAGCACAGCTCCTGTATATATTTATGTATTTATACAAGAATGGGCATGCCTTCTTTGATGGTTGGGCTTCTGGCTGGCAACTCGGCACTGTAAAAATCCACTGCCAATCATGAGCGGACCGGAGTTCTGCTGTGGCAACCCCTAACTGGGAAAAGCCGAAAGTCTATATATGTGTATATGCATGTGTGTGTGTGTGTGTGTGTGTGTGTGTGTGTGTATGTGTGTGTATATACATATATATATATATATATATATATATATATATATATATATATATATCTATATATCTATATATATATATATATATATATATATATATATATATATATATATATAAATACACACACACACACACACACACATACCTGTACATATATTTTTTTTTTCTTTGGTTTTTGGTCTTCAAGTCTGGCATGTTTAAGTCAAGGGTAAATTCACTACTTTTTTGTTTTGTTTTGATGGTAGTAATTACTCTATTTATTTAACTACAGTGATATAGGTAATGACCATATTTTCTGTGTTCATAATTATTGTGAATCAAACATTTTTGTTAAACGTATTTGTGCTCATGATAAACACATATATGTACAAAGTTAAGATAGGATCACTGTGTTAATTCTTGATGTTTTTATCTTGTAATAATTTAATATGAGATTTTTTGTGCTATTAAACATGCATTTACAATATGTTGTCTCTTTAGCCCATCAGCAAAGATTGTCAACTCTCAGCGTAAGAAGGAGACATGCTCCCGAATTTTGGCAGCAGTGATACTTTTGATTGTAGCCTTCCTGTTTGGATTGTATCAGTTCATGTATGTCAATTTACAGCTTCCTCATGAGGATGACTGCTTTTCTCCCCAAAATAAAGGCATGTCATATGGTGTCACTGAAAATCATTTTGAAGGAAAGGACTCAAATTGCACTAATGAAGATTACCATCACCATGAGGATGAAGCAGAAAAGATGGGTGAGCATCTGCATTCTGAAGAGGATGACAGTGTTGCCCCACATAAACATGAGCATGGCATTTACCATCATTTTACTGTTGTTACAGATTCAGGTATGTTTTCTTGTGCATTTATATTCTGAAATGCTGAAATATGCAGATATAAACTATAATTAACTTTATCATTATGGATTGCACGCACAGAGTCTTAAAATGTACATTATTTTATAGTGACATGCTTTATGTCCTGTAGCTGAACATAGACAGCAAAGTCTGCATCGTGTGTAGAATGTACAAATCTGCCCATATTCTAAGTGTTAAAAAAAGGAAGAAACATGTACATTAAACATTGTCTGGTTCATTAGTTCTACAAAGATGGCTTAGTATGCACTGAAATCAGATTGACATGTGATCATAAGCATTGTACTAAAATCTTTTATTTTTTTTTTATTTATTTTATTTTACATTTGTTGACCGGGCTAGTCTAACTGGAGATATTTCCATTTTCAGTAGAGGCCCGGGGAGAAAAGCTCCACAGAGAATACACTTAAGGCAAGCATACTAGAGTTTAAAAAAGTTTTAAAAGACAGAAACTAACAACTCTACAGTTACTCATTATTACTAGTGAGCTTAATACTGACTCACATAGTGACAGTAACAAAAAAATACTTATATAAATTATACTATACTAAGACTGATAAAGATAACTAAAAAAATAAATAAATACTACTTCACACAGTTAAACTCAATGACATCATATTAAGTTATAAAATACTTTGAGAGATAATAATAAGATAGTAAGTGTGAGAAAGAGAGCTAAGAATATGAGTAATAAGAAGAGGTAGGTTGAAGGAAGGACAGCAAGTAAGATAGTTAGCAAGCAAAGAGAGCTAGAAGCCAGTCTATAAGCAAGGAATAATAGGAAAACAAGTGGCAGAAGAGGAGGAAAGCCAGTTGGATCGTAGAAAAGTTTAACGTAGGAGATAGTAATGAAGTAGAGTCTGAGTAGTGAAGGATTAATCAGGTTTACTACATGTGCACAGCCAGTGGTTTTGGAAGTGAAGTTTGATGTTTAGTTTGAAAAGAGGTAATGATGCAATGGTTGTTATGTTACTAGGAAGTTGGTTCCATTTTCTACCTACTGAATTTGTGAAAAGGGAGTTGCCAGCGGTGTTATTAGATTTTGTGGAATTAGCCAATAGTTTACTGGAGGAGCGGAGAGAGCTAAGATTATTGTAGGGGATAATGAGTTGAGAGAGTATAGGGTGTTTGTTGGATGGTACAGAATTTTATGGGCAATAGTGAGTTGTTGGGTTGCAAGATAGTTTTGGAATTCTGGCCAGCCTAGTAGTTTCAGGTTGAGACAGTGGTGTGTTCTGTAGGGGTTTCCTGTAGTGAAGCGAGCAATGTTATTATAGCTGGTAGAAAGTTTGGTAAGGTTGTTTTTATTGAGGTTGGTGAAAATGGGACAAGCATAGAGAAGAGAGGAAAGAAGATGGGAGTGAGCGATCCTAGTCCTAGAGGAGGGAGTTAGGAATGGTCTAATCCGATATAGAGATCCTATTTTCCTATTGACAAGTTTAATGGTGTTGTTAATGTGTTGGTTGAAAGAGAGATTATTATCAATTGTAATACCTAACAGTTTAGTAGTAGAGTCGGGAGAGATGATAGTTGCATTGTTAGAAGAGATAGTGAAGTTTAAAGGGTGGTTCTGGAGGTAGGAGTAAAGAGGAGGAGTTTAGTTTTCTTAGCATTTAGTAGGAGAAATCGACTAGAAAACCATGTCTCGACGGTGTTAAAGACATTTTGAGTAAGAGATCTAAGTTCTGAGGTAGAGGATGCAGAGCAGATGAGGGTAGAATCATCTGCATATTGAATGCAAGTAGCTTGGGGATTATGTTTTGGAGATCATTTATGAAGAGGGAAAAAAGAAGTGGGCCAAGAATAGAGCCTTGTGGAACTCCAATAGAAACTGCCAGAAGAGAAGAGATGTGGTTATTCCAGAGAACAGCCTGTTTCCTGTTAGTGAGATAAGAAGAAAACAATCTAATGGCAGGGATGTCAAAAGATAGTGATTCTAGAGTTTTGATTAATAAAGAGTGGTTAACCATATCGAATGCTTTGGAGAGGTCTATGAAGATGGCAGAAGAGAGTAGGTTGTTGTTACGGTTCAGGTTAATAGTGTCAACAAAGGAGAGAAGGGCAGTAGTAGTACTGTGATTAGGTCTGAATCCATGTTGACTGTTTGCTATGATGTTGTGGAGAGAGAGGTGTTGTACAAGCTGATGGTGTATACATTTCTCCATTATTTTGGCCAAGGGAGAGAGGAGAGCAATAGGTCTAAAGTTAGAGTAGTCAATGGAGTTACCACCTTTATGGAGTGGGATAATGTGGGAGACCTTCCATATATCAGGGATGATACCTTCTTTGATTGTCCTATTAATGAGAATAGAAATAGGATATGCGATAGCCTTGGCAGCTTTTTGTAGAAAGAGTGAAGGTAACTTGTCCACAGAGGGGGTACAAGGTTTTAGCTTAAGAAGGAGTCTGTATATGTAAGATGTAGAGATGGGATGTAGAGAGAATTTAGAGGAGGAGTTAATGAGGTTACATGTTGGGTGTGAGTTATTAGTGTTTAATTGATTAGCAAGAGCTTGTATAGTTTCAGTGAAGAAACAATTGAAAGCATCTGCAGTTTTTTGGGGGGTATCAGGATCAGAATTAAGTGGGGAAGGTGTTTTTGAACGTCCTGGGGAAAGAAGTCTATTAACTGAAGACCAGAAAAGTTTTGAATTATTAAGATGGGTTTCTTGCAGATTGAAGTAGAATTTATTTTTATCAGCTAGTATAGCTTTTTTGGTTAGATTTCTAAGCTGGCGGAAGTGAAGAAGATCAGGGTTTTTTCTATGTGATCTCCATGTGGACCAGACTTTATTTCTAGTGAGAATAAGTTTTTTGGTTTCATGGGAGAGCCAGGGGGCAGCATTGGATTTAGATTAATATATGATAAATAATGTGCACATAGACAGAAATGTTTTTATATTTATAGTAAACTGTGTACATGTGTATGTATAACAGTAGTTGGGCAGAGAATGAGAACCACTCACTGTTTCTTTCTTATGACATATCGTTTGGAAATAGGATCCTTAAGTTTATATAAATTATAGCATTTCAAGAGTGTAACATACTGTGCAATATGCCACAAGTAGGATCTGCCTTTGTGCTCTTACATGTTAACCAAAGTCTGTGAATCTCTGCATTGCTGTCCCAAGTGGGTGTGTGTGTGTGCGTGGGTGGGTGTGTGTGTGTGTGTGTGTGTGTGTGTGTGTGTGTGTGTGTGTGTTTCTCACCTTTATCTGTGACTATGCATTATCTTCATTTTCAGTCTATGCATTTGTGCAGTAGTCTCTTCCTTTTACTTAAAATGATCACACACATATTACAGAACAAATGGCAGTCTTGCAAAAGCAGCCCTGTTGATTTCTGAGCCAACTGTTTGCCTCTAGACAGATCAGTCTTGTCTAAGGTTTGATTTTTGAGCTTGCATTATTGCAAACTATAGTTTTCAGTGATAGTCAATTGTTTTGCTGATGAATCAACTTCTGAATAAAAAGGCAGTATTCCAAACTCAAAGAGAGGCAATGGTTTTACTCCAGGCTGTTTCTGGTTCAAAAATTGCTTACAAAAATAGTGCTAGAATCTGAACACAGTTGTCCAAAGAAATTCCAAAAATGATGACAATAAAATCAACTCTTTCATTCATAGAAAACAGAACCAAATTGCAACACTAGAGACGGAGGATGCATAACTGAGCTAGCCTATGGGTCTGCTAGCATTAGTCTTTTTCCTTATGCAGATCTCCACTTGAGGAGACCACAATGGGCTCTTAGAAACATCTGAAATCAATTACTGGAAGCATTCTGATTTCACTATCTCATTCATTGATGGAGTTTTCTTACAGGATACACCCAGTCAGCCTGTCCAGACATGTATCGTTTTCTGTGTACACTATCTTGGCAATGGACAGCAAACAATTTGAACTTTTCTTAGGGAATCCACCTCCGCAATCCTTTGGAGCATGGTTACTGGCATGAAAAAGGAAAAGTCTTTTCCCAGCAGTCTGAAAGAAAAAAAGAGCAGCAGTCAGATCCTTGACATCTTTTCCGAAGAACCTTTTTCCTAGTTACATTCAAATCAATATAAACAATACCACAGTTAAGTGGTACAGCAGCAGGTTGCGGGGGTGGGGTACCATATCTTTCCTACTCTCTGAAGAGGCACTTGTAGTCATGCAGCATCTACAGCCCTCTGCTATATGTCTTCCAGGCTTGCAGAAACATTTGATGGATTCCATCAGCAGGCCAATAACTATGGGTCAAGATTGGAAGGTCACTTTCATTTTTTTCAAGAGATGCACAAAAATGGGGTATACCAAATGTAGATCTGTCTGCTTCACATCTCAGTTGTCAGCTATAAATATTTTCTCCATCCCTGTTGATTTAGAAAGTACTTCTCAAAGTGAAACTAGACAGAACTAGCCTCATTCCTACAGCACATTTTTGGACAAGACAACCATGGTTCTCTCTTCATAGGTTAGTACTAGGCTAACTGCAGTTGTGGGCCATTTTAAGCCTAGGAATTTACCTCATCTGACAATCGAACCCTGCACCTTGTGTTTGTAAAGTAAAGACCTTAACCATTATGCCAACCACCCAACCTTGATGAAGATTTCCATTTTTTTTTTGTTTGCATACTCTTTAAGTCCTTAGTAACTCAGTAGCAGACACAGTGCTGTACCTCATACTTCAAGACATTGAAGTCTTTCAGGAAAAAATATACTGCTGGGGTGAAGTGCCTCCAAACAAAATATCAAAGAGATAGTATCCACAAACAGAATGAAAGGCACACCACGGCAATCTAAGCAAACCTTGTAGTTAACCAATCCTTTATTTCAGTAAGCGCTTTCACGCTTCACTGGGAGCTTCCTCAGACTTCAGTAAAACCAAAAAAACATAGGCCCATTAAATACTCTTAACTGAACACATTCCTGACCAATAAAATCACTTGATTAATCCAATCACAATACCAATTAAACATAAAAAACTACGTACAAATTCACTAATACGCTCATGAGTAAATCTTATGAAGTTAAAATCTTCCCTAATGGAACATACATTAGTATAAATGTGTATTAAAATTCATTTAAAAATATATATACATTAAAATTGGCAGCATTATTCATGTGTATATATATATATATATATATATATATATATATATATATATATATATATATGTATATTATTATATTGTTGAAATATGTATATTGAACAATATATATATATATATATATATATATATATATATATTATATATATATATATATATATATATATATATAAAAATGTGAAATATACTATATAATAATCTTAAACACATCTTGTACGTAGTGAAGCGCTTACTGAAATAAAGGATTGGTTAACTACAAGGTTTGCTTCGATTGTCGTGGTGTGCCTTTCATTCTGTTTGTGGATACTATCTCTTTGATATTTTGTTTGGAGGCACTTCACCCCAGCAGTATATTTTTTCCTGGACTATTTTCATACGTATATACCTGAGGGGACATGACAGAAGATACCGCTTCATATACTACTGAGACTGTGCACAACAATATGAATATAAAGAGTTTACAACAGCTCCTACAAAATGAAGGTAATCCATTGTTGAGGTGATCTTATAAAGAACTAGCTAAAGTAAATGTCTACAAAAAGGGACAGTCACTGGGAATTAATACAATACAAATAATGAGGAAACTCGAAGATGTACTGATTAAAGTTAAGAATACTGAATGGCAAAGGAAACATATGGAAGCTTGTATAGCTTTCAAAATATTTCCCAGAGGACTCCATATATTAAAAATGCCGACTTTTGGCTCAACATACCCTGACTTGTTATCAAAATGGCAAAAAGTTAATCTGGACACAAGTTTTAAATATATGGAGCTGCTGATAGAACAATACATTATCTTAGAAACACAATTGAAAAATGAAGTTAATATTTTAAATGAACAATTAACCAATTCCCTCAATAACATACAGAAAGAGGAATTTTTCACTGATTTAGCGACTACTATATCCATTCATGATAATAGACTACTCATGGCCAAAAAAAGAAAATTAGAAAAGGACTGTCTAGATTTCACACGAGGGAACGTCTTTTCTTGGCCGAAAGAGTCCACTCGACCAACAAATACTGAAACCCCATCCATGACTGAACAAACAGCAGTACAGTACGAACGGGAAATAGCTCCTACCTGTGTCACGTCCGCCTCTGAGAACGGGAACAGAGAAGGAAATTGAGTTACCAGCACACCAAGAATCAAATGTTTGTACCAATGACATCATACAACCTGTTGTATGTAGAAAAACGACATCCAACACAGGAGTAAATACAACGGAGAATGATGAGATCGATAATGAACTCCATTTTCCATTATCGTTCAGAACAACGAGTCGACAGGAATGGAACCAGAATTACAAGGGACGGAAAAGGAAGACGTCCGAGGAACCATTCAAATTCCAGAGAAAGATCCTGAAACCAACACAGAGGACTTAGTCGTCAACTTATCTGGATATACCCTGACATTGGCAGAGGTATCTGTTTTAAATAAGGGACTATCTTTTATTCCCTCACAGACTGTTGATATTAGTAATATTATAGTTGATATTAAACATTTTACTAGAAATGCGGCATTAGGACTGTTATATAGGAATGAGCAGACTCCTGATTTTGAAACTGACTATATATTTTCTAAGCCTTCTACTTTTGTACCACAACTCCATGCATATTTGGAATGTTTTGAAAAAGCATGTATTTCTGATTTCTTAAAGATGTTTGGTAACAAATGTAAAAAACCTAAATCAGAATTTTTCAATTTAAGTAAAGAAGAGATGCAAGCTATAAATAATTTACAGAGCAATAAAAGCATAGTGATTCAGCCAGCAGATAAAGGAGGGGCCACGGTAATATTGGATAGGAATTTTTATGAGAAAGAAATGAATGGTATATTGTCAGACCAAGCCACTTATAAGAATCTAACATCTAAAGCATTGAATGATTTAATTAAAAATGTTCATGCAGACTTGTATGATATGCTAATGTGTGCTATCATAGATAACAATCTATATAAATATTTTCTTATTGAAAAACCTTTAGTCCCTATATTTAGAGGATTACCCAAATTTCATAAGAATTTCGAGAAACCACCATTGAGACCTATTGTTTCAGGCAAAGGTTGGCTAACGGAGAGAGCATCTCTATTTTTTAGAGAAACAACTGAAACCAGCTGTAGAATCAACAGACTCCATTCTTAGGGACACACAACAATTTCTAGAAGCACTATCATTACTAAATAAAGATAATCTCATAATGGAAACAGACTACTTAGTAACCCTGGATGTGAAGTCCTTGTTTACTTGTATACCTAATGATATAGGCATTGATTATCTTAGATTATTTCTAATACAGAAAGGGCTCCCTAGGGACCAAGTAATTAGGATCACCATGTTATTAGAATTGGTATTAAGTAATAATGCTTTTATGTTTGCAGACAAGTATTTCCTACAAGTAACAAGAGTGGCGATGGGTACTCCATGCTCCAAGTCATATGCGAATTTAGTACTTGCATATTGGGAACATACTTATATTCTTGAACACCCCTTTTTTTCAAAACACATTAAACTTTATAAGAGGTTTGTAGATGACCTCCTCCTTATCTGGGGACGTGCCAATTATTCACTGACAGATTTTAGTACTTACATCAATGGCACTACTAGTTTTTTGACATTAACTAGTAAGTACTCAAGAGATTAGAGTTCCTAGATGTTTTATTACTGAAGGAAAGAGATGCAATACACTCGGTAATATATAGAAAACCATACAGAAGGAATGCATTTCTGCATAGAAATAATATGCATCCCCCTCATGTACATAAGAATGTGGTGAAGAATCAGGGATTAAGATGCTCTAGGCTAACTAGTAGGAATAAGGTTTTTAATACAGCTGTGGAAGACATACAGAAGGACCTCTTAATGAGAGGCTACCATAAAAAGGAGCTTGAGGTATTACAACATGTCGATAGAAACAATAGTGGATGCCCTTATATCAACAGGATTAATACTCGGAATCAGAATAGGATAACACATAAGAGAAGAAATAATACTACAGGCAACAGAGTTGTCATTCCATATACAAACCACAATAAAATGATAACTAGTATAATCAAACAGAATTGGGGAATCTTAACTTTAGATGAGGAGATTACTAAACTGGTAGGCCAACATCCAAGTTTTAGCTACAAGAATAACAAATCACTAAAGAGACTCTTATGTTATGAACATAATGAAGAAAGAATATTTTCGGTGAGGAAGGGGACTTTTCCCTGCTATAATTGTAATCACTGTCAATATATCCTTAAAATGGATCATTTTATACATCCTGATACAAATATATGCTACAAATTTGATTTTTATGCTAGTTGTGTATCAAGAAACGTTGTATATTTAGGAGTCTGCCAAAAGTGCAATGAGTTTTATGTGGGGAAAACTAATAGAACACTAAGAGAAAGAATCAGGGAACATTTATACGCTGTAAGCAAGGAGAATGAGACCAGTGCCTTAGCCAGACATGTCATTCAAAATGACACTACACATAAATTTAAATTTATGGTTTTGGAACTCATACATACTACCATGAGACTAGGAAATACCAGTAACTTTACGGAAAAGGAAGAGAATAGATGGATTATTAGGCTACAGGCTGATACGGGACGTGGCCTCAATGACAGAGTTTCCATAAAACCTTTCTTGAAAGACAGACCCCTGAGACACTAGCTGTGTTTAAGATTATTATATATTATATTTCACATTTTTTTATATATATATATATATATATATATATATATATATATATATATATATATTGTTCAATATACATATTTTAACAGTATAATAATATACATATATATATACATGAATAATGCTGCCAATTTTAATGTATATATATTTTTTAAATGAATTTTAATACACATTTATACTAATTTATGTTCCATTAGGGAAGATTTTAACTTCATAAGATTTACTCATGAGCGTATTAGTGATTTTGTACGTAGTTTTTTATGTTTAATTGGTATTGTGATTGGATTAATCAAGTGATTTTATTGTTCAGGAATGTGTTCAGTTAAGAGTATTTAATGGGCTTATGTTTTTTTGGTTTTATTGAAGTCTGAGGAAGCGCCCAGTGAGGCGTGAAAGCGCTTACTGAAATAAAGGATTGGTTAACTACAAGGTTTGCTTCGATTGTCGTGGTGTGCCTTTCATTCTGTTTGTGGATTGAAGACTTTTAGCTTGGTGGCTAGACTTTTAATTTCTAACAGTGATTAATTTTTGTACTCAGTGTTAAATACACCAAAAAGCCATAAGACCTACTAATGGAAATCTTAGCAAAGAAATTGAATACATTTGACAACAGTCCACAGAAGGTTTCGACCCACTAAATAGTTCATTTTTAATGTACCTTGGATTATCTTTACCAACTGTTTAAGGTATCTTTAGCTTATTTCTTTGTCAAAATATAAGTAACAGTAACAGTAAACTTTATTGTCATTCAGACAGCACACAAATAAAATGCACAGCTGAATGAAATTTCATTTCTCCAAGCTCATATACACATAAACAAGCACATATACAATGTAAACAGAAATAAATGCACAGAAACACAACAGCATAGACAAAAGCTAACCGAAGGCACAGAAAGTTTCATCGGTCATGCACGGTTCATTCCCGGTCACAGTGACTGCATCCGTCCGCTCCCTCCACACTACTACTAGCTCCATTTCAATACTTGCAACATCCAAAAGTCCCAGTCAGGCTCCTTCCAACAAAAAACTCAATTCCAGATTTAAACAGTTTGACATAGTTGGGTCTTCTGCTACCTGCATCCATCACCTATGTCACCACCATAAGGCCCGAACGGCCTCAACCAGTTCAGCAATCTTCCCACAATTTCCTCCATCCATGCTGCCATTGTCTCATCTCCACACCAGCAACATCCTCAAGAACTAGTATGGTCCCACTGACCAACAATATCCAGTCCGATTCACTCAACAGGCAAAAGCCAACTGCATCCAGCCACCTGAACGGCCGCAACCAGCACAAATCTCCAAATGCAAACAATCCAGTGATGCAACAGACAATGGCTGCAGACAAACTGTACACCCGATGAAGTCAGAAAGGACTCCCCAGACACACAAAATCACAGCAAAATCCACAATTTAAAACAAAAACACAAAACACACATTGGGAGCCACAGTGGCTGCTGCCACACAAGGCATCACAATCTTGAAAATTAAGTTTCTGTGATTTATGCTTTTCTGCCATATCTGTCTGTTAATACATTCCTAAATGGTGTTCTGCATTTCAGGCCTCTGAGAAGACACATCTGTACCTCTGGATTTTGAATTTCAGTTTAGAAAAGTTGACTTTGCTTCCCTTTCCACCAGCAGATTCAGCAGTTATTACATACCTTTCCTGGGAAATACTCTTCCATGTTTCTGTAATGTCAAGAAAAAGGATGTGACAGTTAACGGTCCTTGTGTTTGTCACTTTATACAATCCTTCATAGCAGTGGGGGGGGGGTCTCTCTCATTCATGCTTGAAGATGCTTTTACTGTATCTCTGAAACAATTCATTTAACCCCCCAGTCTTGTATCTAAACTAGTAAAATGATGCTTTATGCATGCTGACTGTACACAGCTAAAATTGCACATTCCTTTAAGAGATCTTATTGGAGGGGGGTAATGAGGGAGTTCTGCTTGGTTAAGTGGGGATGTTATGTGATCCTATCTCGCCTACATTCTGTACTGATGGGCTCGGAGCCGATCCTCGGCTCCGACTCGGCACGCTATGCTATAGAGCGAAACCTCTTATTGGCTGAGCTATTCTCTATCCCAGGATGCACCACCACTACTTCCCCATATCTCGTTTGCCGCTTACAAGCTAGGACGTGGTCTCGAACTTGGCTGAGCAAAGTGCTTTTTTTTCTGAAAGTTTTTCTGTCAGAAAATTCTTTAATCTTTACCCAAAAGCTGTTCTAACAGCTATCGTTGTGTATAAGTGTGTTTTCTTGATTTTTCTGTGGTAATTTTGTGTGACTGAATAGGGAAAGGTTTCCGTTTGAGTTAGAGGGGCCTTCCCCTAGTTCTTCAGTGAGTCTTTTTGTATTTGGAGAGGTCAAGTACCTGTTTGAGTTAGAGGGTTCTTGGCCCTCTTGTGTTTAGTGTATTGTAGTTGTTATTTGTTATTGTTGAGTTTCTTGGGCTTTCGCCTTTCGTTAAAAAAAAAAAAAAAAAAAGGTTTTTATTATTGTAAAATCCTTTACTGAGTGACATTGTATTTTTTCTCTGATAGTGAGTAGTCTACAGGCATTATGTCCAAAGAGCATAGACCCTCAGGATTTAAGAAGTGCACGAGATGCAACTATAAAATGTCCATCACCGATGATCACTCCTTATGCGTGTACTGTTTAGGCGCCAAACACCTTCAGGAGTCTTGCAGCGTGTGTCACGCTTTTTCCTCTAGGGTCCTCCAAGAGAGGAAGAATAAATTGATCCTAAAAGGGCTCATTAAACCCTCTTTCGAGGAGGCCTTATCTTCATCTTCCTCTCCAGCTAAGAAAAAGAAATAGTCGGCTCCGACCAGCCCGTCGGAACCGACCACTAAGAAATCTAGGCAGGCTTCTCCATCGGCTCCACGGACTTCAGAGCCGAGGGTGGAACGGTCTGCCTCGATGCCTCCAGTCTCGACTCCTCTGGTTTCGGAGCCGATGGCTGGGGCTTCGAGAGGCGGGTCACCTTCATCGGCTCCACTGATCTTGGAGCTGATGAGGGTTGCCGGCTCAGACTCTTCCCCTTCGGCGCCGAAGCCCTCCTTGGCACCGAGGGAAATTGCTATGGGATCTCCCTCGGCACCGATACTGGTTGAGTCTATTCGGAGCCGGTCCCCCAGTCCTTCGGAGCCGATGGAGAAGTCGGTTCGGACCCGGTCGGTCTCCTCCCGATCTTCCAAGATGTCGGATTCGGACATCGACAGGGTGCTCCTAAGACTGTTTCAGTCTCCTGTATTCCAGAAATTAGTTTCGGCTCCAGCCCATTCGGCTTCGGAGCCGATGGCCCACCCTGTAGTTCTGGTTCCTCCTCCAACAGCCTCGGCACCGTTGGAGCCGGTGCTGGTGGAGCCGATGGAGGTTTTCGGGTCGGCTCCGACCCTTACTCCAACTCCGGCTCTTGAGTCGGAGTTCGGTACACGGACCTCCTCGGTCAGCCCCGGGGGGGGATGCTTCGGGACCGATGTTTTCGGTTCCGAGCCTTCCTCTCGGTGCGTCGGCTGCGAGGGTACCGTCTACTGTTGTGGCCACGGGGGTTGGACCTTCCCAGGACTCTGGCGGTCCGGCCTTCAGGGCCATGAGGAGTGCTTTGGCCAAATCTTCTTTGGCTACCTCCACGGTCTCACCGGCACCTTCGCTACACACGGAGACTGGGTCTTTGGTAGTCCCCCTGTCGCTAGACAGCGGAGCCCCGGGGCCTGAGGTCACCCCCAGTGGGGTTTACCCTCCTGGAGGTCCCTCTGAAGCTTCTTCGGAGGAACCCCCAAGGAAAAGACTGTGCAAGAGGAAGCACGTCGACTCCCCCGATGAGTCTCTCACGTCAGACACCGATCTTGATGATGCGGAGGGGTCCCCTAAGTCGTCCTCAGATGATGTCTCCTTTGCAGACATCTTGGAAGCCCTCAAACAACGAGGCGGCTGGCATTCCAAACCCCCTTCCGCTGATGAGTCGGTGTTCCTCAAGGCCTTCGGGGCTCAGCCCTCCGCCTCCTGGGTGTCTCCGCCCTTCGACGAGCTCCTAGATTTGATCTGTCGAAGGGCGTGGGAACATCCAGACACTGTGGAACCGGTGCCTGCTCGCCCAAACAAATTCTTATCAGCACCCCCAGAGAAGGAGTTTCTGACCAAAGGTGTGGCTGTAGATGCCTTGGTGGTGGCATCTGCTACCCAGCAAGATGTAGCAGAGGCTTCGACGTCCGTCCATCCTCCTAATAAGGAGTCTAGGAGCATGGACTGCACGGAAGCGCACCCTCAGTTCAGCGGCCTTTACCTTAAGGTCCCTGAACTATTTAACGCACTTCACTAGATTTCAAAGGGATCTGATCAAGGAGCTTTCAGATACCCTCTTGGATAACCTACCTGAGCAGCTGGCCCAGACGGTTGGCTCTCAGTTGGCTACGCTGTCATCGATATCAAACTCGTCCATGAGGCTCATTTCATATGCAGCCGAGGGGGCGAGTAGAGCAGCGGGTACGGGTGTTGCTCTACGGAGGCAAGCCTGGCTCCACCTGTGTCATTTTGCGGAAGCCTTCAAGTCTTCCTTTGCCGACGCTCCCTTTGATGGGTCCTCTTTGTTTGGACCCAAGGTAAAGGACACATTGACCCGCTACGAGCAAGAAGGTAAGACTTTGACTGCCGTAGGGGCACGATTTTCCACTCCCTTTCGGCCTTATCCCAAGGCTAAAACAGAAGGGAAAATGTGGTTCCGTAAATCCCAGAAGTCTTATTCCTCGCAGCAGGACGATCCCCCTTCTAGAGGCAGAGGAGGGGGAAATTTTTCTGGAAGACGCCGTCCCAGAGGTGGCAGAGGCCCCCGCAACACTGGAGACCGCGAGTCCTTTCGTGGCTCTTCAGCCTTCCACAATCCCTGAAGGATTGCCTGACTGTGCAGCTCCGGAGCCAGTCGGGGGTTGTTTTTCGAGGCACCTAAAAGCCTGGGAAGGTATCACTCAGGACCGATGGGTGCTTCGAATCATCGCCGGAGGTTACGCCATCCCCTTTTCACACCCTCCACCGCCCAAGAAAATCCCGGACCCGCCACCCAGTCAACGGGAAATCGCAGCCTTAGAAATCTCAAAGCTGCTTCAAAAAGGAGTCATCCAACCGGTCCCCGCAGACCAGATCGGATTAGGGACTTACTCAAGATTCTTTTTGGTGCCAAAAAAGACCGGGGACTTGAGGCCCATTTTGGATCTCAGCATCCTAAATCGATCAGTCAAAAAGTCCAAGTTCCGAATGGTCACCTTACAATCCATTCTCCCACTGCTGGAGAAAGGTGTTTGGATGTGCTCCATAGATCTCAAGGACGCCTATTATCACATCCTGGTAGATCAGGCGTCCAGGAGATATTTGCGCTTCAGCCTGGCAGACAGTCATTTTCAGTTCTGCGCACTGCGCTTTGGTCTCACCACAGCCCCCAGGGTGTTCACCAAATGTTTGGCGGTTGTGACTGCTCACCTGAGGAGTCTAGGATTCCAGGTGTTTCCATATCTGGACGACTGGCTCCTAACTGCCACCTCCAGGCGTCTACTATTGCAGAACCTACAAGCCACCATATCACTAGGCACTTCCCTTGGAATCACCTTCAATTGGCCAAAGTCTGTGTTGCTGCCATCTCAGCGCATAAGG
This sequence comes from Protopterus annectens, assembly GCF_019279795.1. Classification (NCBI taxonomy): domain Eukaryota; kingdom Metazoa; phylum Chordata; order Ceratodontiformes; family Protopteridae; genus Protopterus; species Protopterus annectens. The sequence goes on from NC_056726.1 coordinate 932,739,297, forward strand.
TTCATTGGAGTAGAGATAGACTCAAACCGAATGCGGATCTATCTTCCTACAGAAAGGATACAAACTATACAGGCTCAAGTCCGAGCCTTGCTTCTCAGATCCAAAGCTCCAGCCAGGATGGTCCTGCAGCTATTGGGCTCTATGTTGGCCACTGTTCTCCTAGTCCCCTTAGCAAGATTGCATATGAGAATTCTCCAGTGGCTCCTATCGACACAGTGGTCCTTTCAGGATCTCCCTCTCAGTCACCTTATTTGGATCATGGAAACCTGCAAACGGGACCTTCGCTGGTGGCTGGTGCCCTCCAATCTGGATCAGGGACGACCCTTTGTTCCACCTCCTCCTATGGCCACATTGACAATGGACGCCTCCCAGATGGGGTGGGGGGGGCATTCCCTGGGCAAGTCAGTCCAAGGCAAATGGCATTCAGAAGAGAGTCTCCTTCATATCAACATTTTAGAAATGAGGGCGGTGTTTCTGTCTCTACAAGCCCTCCACGATTACCTCCCTCAGGGCGTAATTGCCATTCACTCCGACAACATGTCAGTAGTCTGGTATCTGAACAAGCAGGGAGGGACCAGATCCTACCCCCTTTGCAGAGAGGCCATGAGAGTTTGGGAATGGGCAGTCGCGACCAGACGTTTTCTGGTAGCGACTCATATCCCTGGCAAGTCCAACGTGATAGCCGAAAGACTAAGCAGAGCTATCCTCTCTCCTCACAAGTGGTCTCTGAACGATGCAGTGACAACTCAGATCTTCAGCAGATGGGGAACTCCTTGTTGCGACTTTTTCACAACCCCGCTGAACGCGAAGTGCAGAAAGTTCTTCTCTCTCACTCCAGCTCCGGGGGAGAGTCCTATGGACGCATTAGCCCATCCTTGGCCCACCGGCTTGCTATACACCTTCCCTCCAGTTCCCCTCCTTCCCAGAGTGATCCAAAAGGCGTCTCACTTGGGGAGCAAAATGATTTTAGTTGCCCCTTACTGGCCTCGTCAGGTATGGTTCCCCTATCTTCGGAAATATGCACTGGACGGTCCATGGTTCCTGGATCAGATCCCAGACCTATTAATTCATCAGTCGGGACAACTCCATCAGTCCCTTCACACTCTGAAGTTAACAGCTTGGCTCCTCCTCTTCTGACTATAGTCAGGAATCATACTTTAGACCCGGAAGTCATACATATCTTATCCTCGGCCCACAAGTCTGCCACTAAGAAATTGTATACTAGCAAATGGAAGAGATTTGCTATTTGGACTCAACTCCGGGGTCTGGATCCTATCACTGTTCCGGTATCAAAAGTCCTGAAATTTCTAACTTCCCTATTCAATCAAGGTTCTTCAGTCTCCACCATCAAGGTCCAATTGGCAGCTATTTCCAATTTTCATGAATCTATAAACCCACCTTTAATGAGCAACAGATTGTGTAAAACCTTCATGAAAGGTGCTGCGCTTTTACGACCTCCATCCTGCTCCTCCGTGGGATCTCGATGTGGTGTTACGTGCCTTAACCTCCTCCCCCTTCGAACCAGCAGCAACATGTGATTTGAAATTTCTTTCTTGGAAAACTGCCTTTCTGGTCACGATTACTTCTGCCAGAAGGGTTTCAGAGCTTCAAGCTCTATCTGTAAAACCACCGTACCTGGTTTTTCACAAAGATAGAGTATCCCTCAGGCCTAATCCATCTTTTGTCCCTAAAGTTTGTTCCAGTTTTTGCCTGCAACAGTCATTAGAACTTCCAGTTTTCTTTCCAAAGTACTCAAACAAAGCGGAATACATCTTCCACACAGTGGATGTTCACAGGCAAATGCGTTTTTATTTAGATAGGACCCAACAAACACGGAAAACAGATCAATTGTTTGTGTCCTTTTCGGATAATAAATTGGGCAAAGCCGTCACAAAGGTCACTATTGCCAAATGGATCAGGGACTGTATTACTCAGGCTTATTCCTCTTCTAATAAAGAGCTTACAACTTCTGTCAAAGCTCACTCTACAAGAGCTATGGCTACCTCAATAGCATTCCATTCTAAGCTTGCCATTAGTGACATTTGTGCTGTGGCTACGTGGTCTTCCCCGCACACCTTCATTTCCCACTACAAATTGGATGTGGCATCTCTGGGGCGAGCTTCATTTGGTTCCACAGTGCTCAGGAGTGTTTTCCAGTGAGCCACCCAGGAATTAGGTGCTAGGGACGCTGTCCCATCAGTACAGAATGTAGGCGAGATAGGATCACATAACATCTTTTAGTTATGTACTTACCATAACTTTAGATGTTTGGGATCCATCTCGCCTACATTCCTAATAACCCACCCTCCTTCCCCTGGTCCGAATTCTATTGTTTAATCTTGAAACATCTGGCAATGTTATATAAACAGTTATGTGTGTGTGCATGAGTGCGGACAAACAAGATCTGGGGAGGTAGTGGTGGTGCATCCTGGGATAGAGAATAGCTCAGCCAATAAGAGGCTTCGCTCTATAGCATAGCGTGCCGAGTCGGAGCCAAGGATCGGCTCCGAGCCCATCAGTACAGAATGTAGGCGAGATGGATCCTAAACATCTAAAGTTATGGTAAGTACATAACTAAAAGTTCTCAGCATCACAAACTAGGCAAATGAAGGTGGAAAGAATTAGACCTATACCATTGGTTACAGGAAGTAGGTTGTCAACAGTTTGGAGCCGTAATCTTCTATACCGACTTCAAGAAAGGGAGGAAGACCTATCTGTAACTTAGCAAATGTTGTCAAAGTGTTTGGCCCATGCTATAGATTTTTTTGCTAGCATTTGCAGAAGAAATTGCAAGCAAGGCATTTTACATCATCATATTGTGTTACAGACACAGCACCACCAACAACCATTCCTCTCAAGTGTACCTCATCGTTGCTGTTCCACACTGGAAAATTCTGCACACATATTTTTATACCAAATTTCCATGGTAAATAATACTGAATCATATTAATTTATTAAAATAACTTGCAGTTAAGTACAAAGTAACACAGTTTAGCCATCCTGTAAGCTTCATATTTGATGGTGTTAGTAAGTACATTTTGCCCATTTGTTCCACATTTTGGGCATGTAAGATTAAGAGCTATACCACCAGCTCATTTTAGACATTTTCTGTACAGGCTCTCTTAGAAGCTGCCATGTGGATTTTGTGATACACTGTGAATTGGAAAAGTAGTCTAAAGACAGGACATGATGGATATGGATGTGCTACCTGTTTATTTTCTGTGAGCAACTAAGTGCTGCTTGGGATTATTTCCAAATGTTATTGTTTATTTTTACAATGCATTTTCCAAAAAGGATAGATATGCTTATGTTAAGTGGATTGTTAATGAATTGTCACGGTAAATGTGAAGCTGCCCTACTTCCTTTAACTGTTTGGGAATTTTGTATATGGTTATGGAGGTTTTCGATACTGTTTATGTTTATGTGGTTTTGCATAGTTCTTGCAGTTTTTCAAATTTTTCTTAATGTTTTCAGACACTTATTCCACTATAACTTGCTCCTCTGTATGCTGTTCCATTTTTTGCTATGCATTGAACTGTAGAAATTAAATATTGGACATTGTTCAAATAAAATGGTACTGTAATGTATAAAGAGTGTAATATGTATTATATTACAGGTTATCTTAGCGGTATTGTCATCACTAAATGCTATCTTGGGTATTGACTAGCATATCTATGGTATTACATTGGAATGAAACGGCTGGGCTTAAAATGACCTTTGGGTCGATAGCTTAGTAATCTCCCATGATCCTATGATATATAGTGTATATACAGTATATTAGCATAAATTAAATAGTCACTTGTGTGACTTGTTTAACAGACTAATTCACAGTAGAAATGGTAATACATTATCACATATGGTCTGGGAAGTGTGCTTGCAAAGGGTGGCAAGAACTGTGCATCTCCTTAAACGTTTAAATGTCTAGGCATCTTATCATAGGAAGTTGCTAGGCTATTGGCACTGAAGCCCTTACAAGCCTAGCCAAGAATTTAGCCTATGTTCTGAAAAGTCAGCAGTCAATGCCTTTGTCTGACAGGGACACAGGTGGAATACCAGGGGTGTATTTTCTGTTCCCCATCTAGTTATCCAGGTTGCACTTAAAAGGGGTTAATGAGGTACTCTGCTTGACAAGGAGAGAGAGTATATTCCACAAAAGGGGAGTCTCTGGGGCACAAATCTGCCCTGCCAACAAGTCCTACTGACATCACAGACCAGGCTGAGGTTGTGCATGCAGGTTACTTGAGGGGAGCTAGACTTGCAGATTTGCAGCAGTCCCAAGGTGGGGTCTGAGATTGCTTTGTATGCCAGACAGAAGTCACCTCTGAGGAGTATGTATGAGATTGAGTAGAGGGACAGGGCTTTTAGCCTATCTGTGTAGGGTAGATGTTTGAGGCCCTGAATTCTCCTGGTGAGGAACCTCTCTGGTCTCTCCAGTTGCTGCATGTGCTTTGTGAGGTACATGCCAAAAGGGGCATTGTACTCACTAATGGGTCTTATAAGGGAGGAATACAGGGATTTTATGGCCTCCTTGTCCCTGGATGAGATACCCTTACAAATGAGGTGGACCATGTACAAAGTTTTCCATACAGTGGAGGCAACACGGTGGTCAAAAGTCAGTTTGCTATCAACCTGGGTGCCGAAGTCCCTCACAACTGATTGCATCCTTAGGCCCTTGTTATTAATGTGATAATTTGTGGGGATATCACTGTCCCCAAAGGGGATGATGATGCATTTTTTTGGCATTCAGTTTGATGCCATGTTTCTGGCACCAGTCATTTGTTTGGGTGAGACCCTCTTGGAGGATGTCCACATCATTAGGGGAACTGATGACAGTGCTCAGCTTGCAGTCATCTACAAACTTGGTCAGCCATAGCCCACTGGTTTTGGTTTGCACCTCAGGAAAAATATATCCCAAACAACAGAGGCCCCAAGACCAATCCCTGAATACAACGTTCATTATGGGTCTACTTCCTGAGGTGGTTTCCCCTATTTTCACTAGGTGGGTTCTTTCAGTGAGTCAGTTTGCTATCCATCTGGTAACCTATGGTTTGAAGCCTAGTTGAGGGAGTTTATCTATTATACCTGAGTGGGGAATATTGTCAAAGGCTTTGGCCAGGTCAAGATAGGTGGTGTGCACCATCTTCCCCCCATCCATGGTTTGGTGACTGTCTCATAGAAGTTGAACATATTTAGCAGGCTTGACCTCCCCTTTATGGAGCCAAACTGAGTGGGATCAAGTGTTTGGAGGTTGCCAAGGTCCCCTGTTAATGAGGTCCATGATAATCTGTTCCATGGCCTTGCAGATCAGGCTAGTTAGGCTGATGGGCCTATAATTTCCTGAATCATTGGATGCTCTGCCTTTGTGCAAAGGGATGACAGTGGCTATCCTCCACTCAGCTGATATGAAGCCAGTCCTCAGGCTTTGGTTGAATAGGGTGTCTAATGGTGCGGCGAGTTCCTGCTTTAGTTCATGTAGGCTGCAGCCCATGATGTTATTGGGCTCCATGGAGGCTGTATATTTTGCCTTTCAGAGGAGAGTGATGACTTGCTCCCTAGAGATGTGGGGAGGGGGGCAGGTGCTGGGGATGTCCAGATTTATTGATGAGGGGACAGAGGGGTGAAATTTCACAGAATCTGTCTGCCAGTAGGTTGGCTATATTTACAGCATTTGTGTATGTGGTGTCCTTGACCACCAGTTCTGAGTGTTTCCTTTGAGATTTTGAGATTGCAGAAATGTGAATAAGGCTTTATGACTGTCTTTAGTAGATGTGGCCAGTTTGAACTCGAAGTTTGCCTTGAAGAATTTTACTAGTGCTCTTATTTGTTTGTTTAGGCTAAGGAGCGGTTGCTTCCAATTAGGCACCTGCTTCTTCTTGGTCCTGGACAGCATTTTTGTCCTTTTATTATAGAGTTTATTTATTGCAGATGTCCACCAGACCAGTTTACTCTTTCTTGAGGAGGAGGATTTTGTCCTGTCTGCAATTCCTGATTACATGCAACTATATAAATTCTGGTATAGTACTTTAGTGCAGGTTTGAACATATGTGCCAGTTCCTATGGAGTGGCAGGGGCTGTGATGCTGTATATACCTTCCCTCAGGAGGTTGTAATTAGCTTTGGAGAAGTTTTTTTGTTTGACCCTTGCTGGGGGGGTGGGGGTCAGGGAGATGGTGACTTTTGTGGTTAGATATTACCTGGGAGAATGACACTGTAGGGATGCTGCAGTGGTTACTCATGTTGATTAATACCAAGTCCAAGATATTATCACCTATTGTGGGAGTGTTGACCAGCTGTTCCATGGAATTTGCATTGATGAAATCAAGGAATTTATGTAAAAAAATACTGTGCCCATTAGTTTGTTGTGCTCTGTCCAGCAGAGACACAGAGATGATTCATCTCTGAATCTCTGTTCATTTATGTTTTGGCATGACTAGTTCTTCAAATCTACGGTTGGATAGTTAAAATCACCCAGGATCAGGGTAAAGGGTTGAATCTTAATAGATGTGAAGCAGTCCAGATAGGTGGAGTTGGCATCTTGAGTCAAAGTTGTGGGCCTGTAGCTAGCTATGATTTGAATAGGGGTCTTGTCAGTGGTTAGCTGCACCCGGAGTGTCTCCTGTGCATCATACTGTTTGACCAGCCTGGAGATGTGTATGTCTGTTATATATATTGCAACTCCACATCCTTTTGCTTTGCTGCCCACGGTTTGGGATCTGAATGTATGATAGGTTGAGCAACCTGGCATGGCTGGGGTGCTCCCAGCAGCTTTGAACGAGGTTTCTGTGACTTCACAAATGTTAGCGTCTTCCAGGGTTAAGAATGCTTGTAATGAGTGCAGTTTCATGTTTAGACTCCTAGTTTTTAGCAGCATGACCTTTAATTTGCATTTTGATGAAATTTTCATGTTGGTAGTTTTGACCTCATGGCATTGCCTAAAATGGCACTATGGGGAGGCAAGAGCCTTTGCCAGAAGCCTGAATCCCAAGGGAGATGGGTGTACGCCATTTCTGGCAATGCATCATGGTTTGTTGATCATGTCTTCCCACGGTGTCAGGTACTGAATCCACTTGGAGTGACACCAGAAGCTAAGCCAATTGTTAAAGTCAATCGTTTTCTGTTTGTATTGAGGCATCATTCTGGGTGACAGTATAATGCTGCTTAAGGCTAGTGTAGAATAGTGTGTGCGTATTGTACCTTTAAGAAGCATTTCAAGGTTGGCACATGCATATAAAAAGCAAGCACGTGCTAGCTGCAGTGCCGTTTTGAGATTGCAGCCAGAAAATGAGTATGTATGAGTGTAATAGCTAGTTTGTTTATAAGTCTGTCTATGTTAAAGATATTAAGCCTCAATAATAATATGTTTGTACATATTAAAGCTGCTTGAACAGAACCCACAAAGACTTATTTATTTTATCCTGACTGGACGAGCGACATGGTGTCAGAACCAGGATTCCAGAGACTGTTGTTCAGACCTATGAGGTGCAGAGTTAACAGTGAAGGTAAACTAGGAGAAACAAGCACAAAAAAGGGCCAGAAACAAACCAAAGGTAATGAAAACTTGCACAAATTATTTATTTTATAAAAAAGATAAATTGAGCATTACAAGGACACAAACTGCATTATTAAACAAGCAAGAGGCACAAAAGTTTTAATAATTAAATGGAATGTTTAAAATTAAGATATTTCATAGAACAATTATCAGAAAAGCACATAAGGGGTTCAGAATTACCTCAGAATTGCAAAATATGTATGTTTAAAGCAAAATAGGCATGTTTAGAGTAAAACAACCACAAGAAAAGTATATTGGGCATGGAAAAAGATTAAATGAGCAAAATTTATATAATAAGGGCAAAAATGGCACATTAAGCATAAATGAAGCAAGGTGACTGCATGTTTTTTTGGCAAAGCACTGTGTTTTGGCATAACTATTATTTTGCAATGTATTCAGGGCATACCACAAGAAAAGTATATTGGGGATGTAAAAGACTAAATGAGCAAAATTAATGTAATAAGGGCAACAAGGGCACATTAAGCATAAATGAAGCAAGGTGACTGCATTTTTTTGGCAAAGCACTGTGTTTTGGCATAACTATTATTTTGAATTGTATTCAGGGCATAACTAGAGTTATTGTGTGTAAAAGTGCTTACAGTGTGTGCTTATTACTGTGCATTTATTCCGAAATGTTTGTGTGCAAAGTGTAACTATTTCATAAAGTACAGTCAAAATACAGCCATTTCAAAAAGTTGCTTGTGCTGGGTGTGTCTGTTTGCAAAGTGTCAGCATTATAGAATGTTTCTTGCACTGTAAAAGTTATATAGCAATGTCCAGCCATTTTGGGAATGTTTCAGCGTGCTGTGTACTGGTTATATGCAAAGTGCAGTTACTTTGAAATGTTTCTTACTCTGAGCTTCTTCTGCCCAGTTTATTCTCTCAGTGCATTTGTTTTTAAATGCTTCTTACACTAAGAGGCAAGAGGTGATTTCTTATAGTACAGTTATCTGAAGAGCATTACAGTGCCTGAGAGACTTATATTGCAAAGATAATTTATTCAGAGGCTTGTGGTGCTATTGGACATAGTTACAAATACTGGCATATGTATGTGTGTGTGTTTGTCCATACTTGCAAAAGCCTTCGCTAGCATGTCTTAATATGGCAGATGGATTTTGAAAACCATCACCATTGGTGTTTGATCAGAATATTGCAGAGAACTGGAAAATATTTGAGCAAGAGTATGATATTTTTATACAAGCAGTTTATTCTGACGCATGCATTCATTTTGCTAAAACTAGCTGGGTCAGAGGCCATTGAAAGGGATGTTCATTTGTGTATGCACCTGAAAAATATGAGGGGAAAAGGTGAAAATCATCATATTGTTTTACAGGCTGAATCAAGGGAAGACCCCTAGTGTTTGAAGTGCAAGTTCAGGGAAATGAGTAACCCCCAGACAAATATTACATTAAAGAGACATTTGTTTTACACAAGAGATCAAAAACCAGGGGAAACTTTTGCAGTTTACATTACTGACCTGAGAAACAAAGCTAACACATGTCAGTTTGGTGACTTAAAAGATGAGTCAATAAAGGACAAACTTGTATGTGGTATTAATAGTGCTGCAGTGAGAAAGATTTTGCTTTGTGATTTTGATTTAACGGTGAGCAAAGCTATTGAGATTTGTCAAACCCATGAAGTTATAGAAAGACACACAAATATGCTTTCAAGTGATAAGAGCATAGTTTCAGAAGGCTGCAGAGCAAATGTAGACAGCATGCAACACGTGGCTAGCAGAAGCAGGCCAAAGTACATGGCACCTGCTACCCCTGCAAGTTTTCCTGGGAGACCCTGTAGTTTTCCAGCAAGTTCTAAGAAAAGGACATGCTCAGTGCAGTTCCAGGATGTCAGCAAAACACAAATCCAGCTTTATTGTTAACTATTGCAATTGTGGTGCCAATCATGAGTCTAAAAGAGAAAAATGCTTAGCATTTGGTCAGCAATACCACAAGTGTAAAAAATGGAACCAATTTTGAAAGTTTTGCAAATCAAGGAAACCTCACACAGTTATAAAGAAGGGTCACTCAAAAAAGCAAGTTGATCATATAGAGTGCTGCAATTCTACTTTCTACGTAGATGGTGTATCAGTAATTAGTGAAAAGGTTGATGCAGTACATTTGTTGGCAAAGAGTGAAGCATTTTGTACTGTCTAGATCAATAGTAAATCCACTGAGTTTAAAGTAGACACTGGCTCAAAGTGTAATGTTATGTCAGCAGACACATTTGCTAAGGTGAAAACGAATGAACAACTCCATGTGGCTAGTTGTGTGAAACTTGTTGCTTATGGAGGTGAAGAAATTCAAACTGAAGACTCAGTTTTGCTTTCATGTTTTTTTGGCTAGGAACTGTTACAGCTTGTTATTCTTTGTAGTCCGAAGACCTGTGCAGTCATTTGTGGGTCATAGACAGTTTGAGAATAAATTTGCTTTCTTTTACCAAAGAAGTTCATCATATAAGCATATATCCTTGTTCCAATTTTACTGAAGCTATTTTCTCAGAGTATGCTGATGTTTTCGATGACAAGTTGGGCAAACTTCCAGTTGTGTATTCTATGAAGTTAGACCCAGAGGTCAGTCCAGTGGTCAGACCAGCAAAAAAGTTCAGATAGCTATGCAGAATAAAGTTAAAGCTCAGGTGGATAAAATAGTGCAGCAAGGTGTAATTTGTCCAGTTACAGAACCAACTGAATGGGTGTCGTCCATGGTAGCAACCCACAAAAAAGGCTCAGATGAAATCAGAATATGCATTGACCCAAGAGATTTGAATAAAACATTAAAGAGACTGGATCATCCAATGCATACAGTCGAGGAAGTCACAGCCCTACTACCAAATGCCACTGCTTTTTCTGTCATGAATGCAAAAAGTTCATTTTGGCAAGTCATGATTGATCGCAAATCCTCATTACTGACTACTTCAGTACCCCATTTGGCAGATATAGATTCCTCAGAATACCATTTGAAATAAAATCTGCAAGTGAAGTCTTTCAGCATGCAATGGAGCAAATGGTTTCATGTTATGCTTGTGCCTTAATAATAGATGATTTATTGGTTGGAGGCAATGGTGAAACAGAGCATGACAGAAACCTTAGGAAAGTTCTAGACAGAGCAAGTGAAGTAAACTTAAAGCTGAATCCTCTGAAGTGAAAATTCAGACTCACAGAAGTTACATATGTAGGTCATTTACTTACTAACACTGGGTTGCAACCAGACCCATCCAAAGAAGCAGCCATTCTTGAGATGTCAGCACCAGATAATATTCAGGCTGCACAATGTTTTCTTGGTATGGTCAACTATTTAAGCAAGTTTTTACCAAACTTCAATGAGTTGACAGCACCTTTGAGAGAGCTGACATGCAAAAATGTTATATGGTCTTGGTTGGAACACCACCAGAAGTTATTTGAAGACATTAAGCAGAAAATTGCCACCCCACCACCTACATTAAGATATTATGATGTCAGTAAACCAGTAACTCTTTCCTGTGATGCTTCAACATCTGGTCTTGGTGCAGTTATTCTTCACGAAGGCAGACCAGTAGCCTATGCATCTAAAACTCTTACCCAAACTGAAATGCAATATGCTCAAATTGAGGAAAAACTTTTGGCAACAGTATTTACATTTTCAAAGTTTCATGTTTAGATCTGTGGTCAGGCTATTCAGATTGAATCTGATCACCAACTTCTAGTTATTATTCTAAAGAAGTCTATGCATTCAGCTCCAGCGAGATTGCAAAGAATGATGCTCAAATTGGAAAAGTGCAACTTCAGAATGGTCTATACTAAAAGACAAACTTCTTTATCTGGCTGATACCTTATCCAGATTGCTCAGATATACAATGGAACAGCTTCATGCAGAGAATTTTGACATTGACATCATGGAAGTTTGTAACTTTTCTGCCACGAGACTTGATAAGCTTTAGCGATCATACAAAGATTGATTCTGTTTTGCAAAGCTCAACCACTGCATTAATGCTGCATGGCCATCAAAGCAATCTAGTGTACCACCTGAAGTGCAGACTTATTTCCCTTACAGAGATGATATGATGGAAGATGGAATTATTTTCAAAGGTCCTAAAATTATTGTTCCTGCTTCCTTACAGCATGAATATATCCAGATTTGGCATCATGGTCACCCAGGTTCCAAATCTACAAGAAGGGTGAGAGAACTAGTATTTTGGCCTTCTCTAGTAAAAGACATTGATAAAGTACCTTCTTCTTCTTCAGTATTCAATAGTACTAAACCGCATTTGCAAAAAGAATCACTTCAACTAAGTCAAGTTCCTGAACTACCTTGGTCAACAGTAGCCACTGATATATTCGAGTGGAACAGTCAGCATTACTTAGTGTTGGTAGACTATTTTTTGCACTGGTTTGATATTGATTTAATGCCTAATCGATCTTCCACTGCTGTTATCACCAAGCTGAAATGCCATTTCTCTGTCCATGGTTGTCTACACAAAGTTATTTCTGACAATGGTATTTACCAGTCAGTTATTTCAGAATTTTGCAAAAGAACAGGACTTTGTACATGCTACTAGTAGTCCAGAATATCTAAAGTCAAATGGACTAGCTGAACGTGCAGTACAGAGTGCAAATCAATAACTTGAGAGGTCAAAGCATGATAACACCATTGTCTTTTTGAATTGACTTAATCTCAGAAACATACTCTGTGATGATATACTTGGATCGCCTGCTCAGAGAATTCTATCTAGTCAAACCAGAACAACATAGCTTTAGACCTCAACAAACTGGAACTAATAGGCAAAGGACAACAGAACAATTCGAGCCCAATTATGCTCAGAGAATTCTATCTAGGCAAACCAGAACAACATTGCCTATTAGTTCCAGTTTGTTGAGGTCTAAAGCTAAGAACAACAGAACAATTAGAGCCCAATTATTCAGAAAGCATTCTTTCCAGACGTCCAGCTATGATAACTCAAGCAGATTTCTTCATCCAATGAAAGAAGGAGAAATAGTGAGGTTACAAATGGCAAAAGGCTTTAACTGGATTGGTCAAATAACAGGTATATGTACCAAGCCAAGGTCCTACTTCATAGAATCTGAGGGTGTGAAGTACAGGAGAAATCTCAGACATCTTCTTCCTGTACCAGAATCAGTATCACAGCAATGTTCCTTCGATACAGACTCTAGATCTCAATGCAATCCAGACAATGTTCCTGTTGCAGAACATGTCTTAACTTCTACTTCCTTTCCTGATGTCCCTAAAGTTGAACATTCAGCAGAGGCATTCCAGTTGCTAGACCCAATTCTAATTTCTATGTCACACAATTTGGTAGTACTTCCAGATCTAGAGTGAAATACACAGCAACCTGGGCATAATTGTCTATGTGTATTTTGTTCTGTATAACTGTATGACAAAGAATTATTTGTATTGATTGCATGGAAATTAATGTTATCAATATTACATGACTTATTTCTCAAAGAGGAAGGATGTAGACTAGTATGTGTGTGTTGTACCTTTAAGAAGTGTTTCAAGGTGGCACATGCATATAAATAGCAAACACATGCTAGCTTCAGCATAATTTTGAGAGTGTAGCCAGAGAGTGAGCATGTATGAGTATAATAGCTAGTTTGTTTATAAGTTTGTCTAAGTTAAAGCTATTAAGCCTGAATACTGATGTGTTTGTACATAATAAAGCTGCTTGAACAGAACCCACAAAGACTTTTCTATTTTATCCTGACTGGATGAGTCATAACTAGGAACATACCTGCCTGGGACACATATTCAGTGAGCTTGATCATGTCTGTCTTCATATAGTGCAGGGAGGTATGTCTCAAGTCATTCACATTAACAAGGACCATGACAGAGTCCTAACAGTACCTGTTGTTGAGAGGCTTGAGTACATTGGTGATTTGGTGGAGTCTGGTACCTGACAAACAGCTAACCATGACTTTCACTTTATCCAGCCTGTTGAGGGGCACATCTGTGTGTCTCACAGTGGAGTCTCCTATGACTAATATTTTGGGTTTACTTTTAGGCCTTTGTGGTTGTGAGACACAGTTGTGTGGACTGTGTGGTGTGGTGGGCAGTGGAGTTTGTGTATGTTTTTTCCTTAGAGGTCTGTTTTGTTTGGGTATGTTTTTGTTGAGGACCTCTGCATATTTGAGTGTGTATTTTGTAGGTGTGGGTGGTGTTTGAGGTGTGGTGTTTGTGTTGACATCCTTCCCAGTGCCAGATATACTGGATTGTAAGGAAGAGAGCATAGACTCTAGGTTCTTGATGTAATTGCATCTCTCACAAATTGTGTTCCTAGGTGGTAGTACTAGAGGGTTGTGAGTGTACATGAGGCAGTTGCTACACTGTCTCAGGATGCCCATATCAACCAGATTGGCTGGAGAAACCATAGGAAACTGTCCTTCCATATTTGTCAGAATCTGAGGGAGAGAGGCTAGAGAGAGCTAAGGGGGTAAAGGGTTGAAGGTCTAAGAGTAGTACTACTACTGGGTGAGCATACAAGTACTACTAAGGGACAGTTTGTAGCTGGAATACCTCACAATGTGTTAAAAACAGTGTAGCTGTGATGCGTGATGTGCAAACAGCTCAAACACGGGATTTAAATACCACAAAAATAAAAGCATCTTTTAACCCAGAAATCTAGCCAATCCTGCTAGTCCTTGCTTTCTATACCAGCCTATGCCAGACAAGGTCCATGTAGCCCTGCTACTCTCACAAGCAGAGGAGATAGGCCCGTACAAACACAAGATGTCTGCCAGAAATACAGAAGGCAAAAACAAACAGCTCTGGGTGCAGTAAACCTTGTATCCAAACTATGCTATGTAATTTAAGGGTAAGAACACAGTAAAATTCACAAAAAGCACAGCGTGATCACTTACAGACAAAACAAAACTCACAGTATGAAAACATGCATTTAAACAGTAATGAAATGCAGTAAAATGCACTTAAACAGTAATGAATGACAGTAAATAGCAATGAAATGCAGTTAAACAGTTATAACATGCAATTAATCAGTAAATTGCTTTAAAACAGTACAGATGTGATAAATTAGCTCACAATAACAACAGAAAAAATAGCTCAAATAAAGCAGCAATTCAGTGGAAATCAGTTTAATCAGGCTACCAACAAGCAGTATCAAACACAACAAACTAAATGCAGTTGAACACCTAACCACAAGTTTTTTTTTTTTTTTATTAAGCAGGAAGTGAGGAGACAGAAGATAATTCAAGGTTAAGAAGCTAAAGGTGTGGGCCTTGACAACTGATCACACTGCACTCAGTAGAATGAGCTGATGCAATGGGACTGGGAGTAGTGTCCAATATCATATTTATAGTAGAGTTGGGCAACTCAAGAGCCTCCAAGCTTTAGACCACAACAACAGTTGGGTGAGAAGGTGGGGATACAAGATCAAAACAGTGTTGAGGATTCACTTCACTAAGCCTAAAAAACAGTTGCACAGTTTAAACAGATATGCAGCAAATATTGTTTTAGTTAATCAGAAATGCAAAAAACAGCTGAAAATAAGCACTTATCTTTAGTAGTCTTATAGCAGGTTTTGTAGAACAGCAGAGCAAGGGTAGAAGGCCTAACTCACTGCAGCTTTGTGCAGACAAGCACAAACTGGTTTAAGCACTGCTTATTTAAGGCAGAGAAACAAGAACAAGCCAATGTTCAAATTATCCAGTCAAAAACACCTTAAACCAGAGCCCTGTAACAGTACCTCTAGCTAGATCAGACCAAACTGAAAGTCCCTCCCATGAAGCAACAGCTATCCCTCTCTACACAAAAGATTTACTGTACTACAATCTCCAAAGGTCACAAACAGTACTAGATTCAGCTTTATGCTAATGTTTTTCAAGTGCAGGAACAAGTAAAATGAACAGAACAAGTAGAGAAAACAAAAATGAGACAAATATCAAAACAGAAGTAAGGATTCAATTCACTAAGCCTAAAAAAACAGTTGCACAGTTTAAACAGATATGCAGCAAATATTGTTTAAGTAATCTGAAGTGCAGAAAACAGTTGAAAATAAGCCCTTGTCGTCACTGTAATAGCTTGACTTCTGTTGTTTCTATGTTCTTGTGTATTTGCTTCTCAGAAAGTGCAGTGGTGCTTTTTCATGAGTCCTGCTCCACATTCCACCACACATTTTCTGCTGTTTGGGTTGTGAATACTGTGTTTAATGGGTAGCATAATTGCTTTAAAGGAGAACCATGCCCACAGACACAAAAAAAACATGTTTATTTCATCATGGTTTGGTGTTTTTTACATTTTAACACTACTCTGGGACTATTTACAGGTTTTTAGATATGTTTATACATAATTTCTGAGTCTGACCACATGGGGTCTGGCATCTTGAAGTAATTCTGATTGTTTAGTCTGCTTCTAGTAATCACAGAATTAATTTACAGGCATTCACTGCTGTGTTGTAGTCACCTAGTTTTGTTTAACATTTTTTCCTTTTTCAATGACTACTTCAGACACAAGCAGTGCAAATGCCACAGAACAGAATTGAAAAGTGCATTTTATTGCTGCTTACTCTTAGAAATACTAACTCGATTTCTTTTGTGATGCCTGAATTGTAGTTCTTCAAGGTATCTCCCCTCCCCCTTAACACCTACCTCCCTAGCTGTCAAAGTGCTATGGGTAATTTGACCCATTATCTGCATGTGATTGTAATGTACTGTTTTGTCACAGCCTTTCCTTCCTTACAGTGGGGCACTTATTTTGTTGCACTCCTCCTGCTTTCAAATTTAGATCTGAGCTTCATAGCACTCGGTTTGCAAACCATCAAACTCCCAGTTTCTTTCCTTTCAGTTTGGTTAAATAGCTAACAACTGATAAACTATAAACATGATATATTTCACATACTTGCATGACAGTAGTTGCATGTTTTTTAAGTGGGTAATTTAAGATTAGGGTATCACATACTTCATGTAACCTTATGTACTGTTGTCTATTAAATGTGATTAGTAATATATGGATGATGTTTGTATGATTGGCACCTGGGAGACTTATGAAACAATTTCATAATAATCTCCATATGACTGGGTGTATTGTTAAGCGATTCTGATGTAATAGTAAGCTGCATAACTGAGCAAGCGCTTGTCCCTTATTCAAACCATGTCTGAGATAAGTGTCTGACTCATGAGGCACATACTTCACTGCTTCAAATTAAGCAAGTTAGCAAAAGACTATAAGGTAGCAAATTGTGAACTCATACTTTAGTCACTAAATGGTGCTCACTAGTAAGAGACTACACTTTTTTATACATTTAAAGCAAGGACACTGGTTTTGGAGTTTAGTTACAGGTTCAGCAACCACTGATAAACAATGAGAAATACACACACACACACACACACACACACACACACACACACACACACACACACACACAGATCCCCACCCTATAATTCTTATCTAGATGTAAAAAAATGAACATTCAGAGTGGTATAACAACAATACATCCAACTTTGTTGTGCTTAGTGCATCTGGTCAAAATAATGAAACGAGGGCAAAGTATAAAAACAAGACACTTACTCTCAGCAGAAAGAACAGCAGACAGACAAAAGCTTCAATTATTGCAAAAAAAAAATAGTAAGAGAGACAGTTTCATGGTAAGGCTAGTCATCCGGCAGTGAAACCTTGACAATAGATGACCCCATCTGCAAAAATGGGAAAAGGGGTTGTGGGTGGATGGATAGTAAGAGAGACAGTTCAGAATGGGTAGAAACATTCCTCCTCTAAGTAGGATCAGTAACCACCACCACAACCAGGTACTGAAGTTGGCAACAGCCACTGCTAAGTCACCCACCTGCTATCTGATCTAAACCCAAATGAAACAAGGTGAATATGTAAACCCACTCCACAATGTAGCCAGGCCTTAACTTGCTGAACAACCTGCAGATGAACATTGTAAGGTCTTACCTCTTTTACATTTCTAGATCAAGTTTCATCATCTTCTCACTACACCACTGGCCTGCAACCAAGTCCATTTGGACCAATCTGAGAACCTCACTAAATCATCCAAATAAGAGTTATCAATGAGCAGCGTGTACAAGGGGCATTGGCTTAATCTGTGTGAGCTTACAATCCAAACTTAATGAGAATTCATGTTATGGCACTCTGTGGATTACCTGCACATCTCAGTCAAGGGTTAATGCGTGCTGTTTCATTCATATACATACATCTGAGGACTTCAGAAACTCTTGTTGCTCATTTGCATGTAGCTTAATGCCTCTTTTCCCTTCAGTAGGTTGTAGATATCTCCATCAGGCTGCTTGACTAGTTAGCATGGTAGAATCTTGGCCATTATCAGATTTAACAAGACAGTCACTCCAACAGCAAAGGAAATGGCCATACACCTTCAATCACAGAATGAAGAAAGAACTGTTAGTCTGTTAATCCTTTCAGTGCCCAGCTGCTTGATATTTCCCTTGTTGAGTCTAATTAAGGCAGCAACTTCATTTCTTATATCAGAAATTCATAAAGAGTCTGTTACCTATACTTTCTCACCTACTCATAGTCACTGTAGGTGTTCTGAAAAGATGATTGGTGGGGCTGTACTTTATTCCAGATTTGTCATTTTTATACAAACTCTCTGGTGTTCTACCATTTATTTTACTCAGGTGACCTTGCTGGCAAACCTCCCAGCACAATGACTGAAACATTATAGATGAACTGTGAAAGAAACATTAGTAGTTCTGTGACTTATTTTAGTTAAAAACAAACAAAACATGATTATATCCTTTGACATCCAAAAAAGCCCAGTATGTGTGTTATTGTAGACACTTACACATCTAGAGGCATGGCTTCTTACCATGTCTTAGCTGTAATGAGGTTCATGGATTAGTACTAGGCTAATTGCCCTTGTGAGTCATTTTAAGTCTAGTCAGTTACCCCTTGTGAGACTCAAACCCTGCACCTTGTGTTTGTAAAGTAAACACCTTAACCATTAGGCCACACTCCTAACCCTGAAATTTTTATGCAGAGGAAACAGCTTGGTGTGTACCTGTAACAAAAGCTCACACATGTTAATGAAAGAAGTGAAAAGCTCAGTGAGTACTAAATAAAGTTACAGATCTTACACTACATTGTTCTTATTTATCACTGCAACCTCCCCAGTAATTGCCAAAAATTCTGTGTGTCCTTGAATAACATTCAAGAGTATGAGGAGGAGAATAAGGCACAGGCAACTGAGGAGCTTCCACGAGGGATCCTAGAAAAAAGCAAGTTTCTATAGAATATGGAGTACCAGCATTCAAGAGTATGAGGAGGAGGATAAGGCACAGGTAACTGAGAAGCTTCCTTGAGGGATCTTAAAAAAAAGCAAGTTTCTGTCAGTGATTTTAACAGAACTTTTTAGCAAGTTCTTTTTTTGATGGCTTTGTTCTATAAGAATGCAGGCAACTGTAGATGTATCTGTCTAGATATGTGGAGCAAGGAGTAGCCCAGGAGTCTGCAGATGAGTGCACCTAATTTCAGTAATATGTAAAAATGATGGACACAGAAAATTGATGCTTATAGAATTCCTGGATCAAAATGGACAAAACCGTAGATTCAACAGGCCATCAAAAGGTAGATCAGACCAGTACTCATCCATAACTGACTATCCAGGAAAGTCGTCAGAGGTGACTCTACAGACGTGGTCTGTCAGGACTTTAAGTGTATGATTTGGTCCTGCATAGTGGTACTCCTGCAAATCAGTCTTAAATCCAGCATTGTTAAACATTATTTAATATTTGCCAATCTTACCTCAAAAGGGACATAGAAAACTGGATCAATCTGCTTACTGATAGCAGCACAGTTAAGGAAAGAAGTGGCAGATAATGGCGGGAGCGTGTAGAGGTACGTTAGGTTACAGGCTTCGGTGTCTCTGCCTTTCATAATTAAGGTAACATAAGGCCAGAGAGTTAAGACAAAAAGTCCATATCAGACAAAGGACCTATGATGTCTCAATCATCAAAGAAAATCTTAAGGAGTCAAGCAGAAAGTGAAAAAGATGTCAGCTAGATCTTCATATGCTAGAATATATAGCTACAGGACTGGAATATTTTGAGCAGTTCTCAATGCCTTATAGGGGAAAAATTAATAGGAATAACTGTCAAAGAAAGTAGTAGAGTGGCATTGAATCAGGAATGTTTGTGACAGTTGAAGCAGAACCCTGACTCTGTGTAGAAAGGGGGTTGATTATTATGTTGAAGGGTAAAAATGTGATTTTGAGAACCGAGAGAAATGATTCATGGAGAGACTGCAGCAACTCAGTCTTCATACACTTGAAAATAGAGACACAAAAGTTTTGATCTGCTATAAAGAAATGTGGTAAGATTAAGTTATAAAGGAAAACAGGTCATGATAATTCACTACTGAAAAATGAGAAGAATGTTAAGAAATGAGAAGAATGTTTAATCCTATTAAATAGAAATCATTTCTAAACATGCAGTAGCTGGCAAATGATATCATTTACCAAATGAGTAGTAAGTCAGGTGAAGTTTTTGATACAGTTTGAGAAATCTTGACAAGTGGATGTGTTCTTAAACTAGCTGCAACAATTAGGTAGACAAAATGGGCTCATAGTCTTCTACTTGAAGCTAATTTGTAGTATGTTTTAATAGCTTATGTGACCTGTTTTCTTTTCTTTCTGTTTCTTATGATTATCTTTCTGATCAGTTTCCATGGCAGTACTCTTTTTATTTGTCTTGGGATCTACAGTTCTGATGGAGCATTTCCTTGTTAATGCAGTTCCCCCACTAAGTAGACAATGCCCTGTTATTTTTATAGTGATCATGCTTTACTCATAGTGCACTTTAGTGCACTTTTATTCCTGACTTGACATTTTTCAGTGTTTATCACCATGACTTGCACTCTTCCCTGCTGTACAAGATATGTAGCCTGAATTAGTCCTGGTTTTGGTCATTCATCTAGCATAAGGTTTTAAGTTTTATGCCCCTTCCATTCACTCACACATATATGCATCCACATATACTTTCTACCTGCCCAGTGTTCTGTCTTACCTTCTAAAAGAATGTATTGTTAATATTGTCACTATCTTTGGCTTTATTAGCCAGTACTTTTTCCTGAACCTTTCTCTCACCAATGTCTACTGCTTTCTCCATAGAGTTTTGTCCTAACTGTAGCTACAGTGTCAGTATTGCAATAGTTGGCACACTAGCCTTTGCTGAAGAAAACTGTAATTTCTGTTCCCACACCCTGGAGATGGATTGCTGACACTGTAGTGCAGTATAAGGGTGGACCTACAAGTGTGTTGTCCATCAGGGTCTATATTAGAACATTGAAGTTTCAAAACTTTGAATGTTCAAATATTGAACCCTATTCAGCGAAAGCTGAAAACATTGAACATACAGAACAGCAATTTTTTTTCCTAGGGAAATAAATTTGCTGTTCCAAAACACATACACACAACACAAGCATACCAAACAAACAACAATCCACACAAATACACCGAAAATCTTACACTTAACCCTACACTAAACTATACACACACAACTAACTATCCACTTACCTTAACCCAAACCCTAAGGTCCTTCACTGTCGCACAATCACCTCACCTGCACCCTAACTCACCCAACCCACCCTAACCCTCACGTCCACACAATCACACTTACCTGACCCGCGCCCTAACCCTAACTCACCTAACCTGCCCTAACCCTAACGTCCACACAATTGCACACATACCTAACCCGCGCCTTAACCCTAACTAACCCAGCCCGCACTCAATCGCACACTTACCTGAACCCGGCTCGTAACTTTCCACCACATCACTAAAAATACCTAAGCAACAGAAACAGACAACCAAATTCTTTCCCTAGGAAAAAAATTGGTTTTCTGTTGCTTCGATATTTTCAGCTTTCGCTGAATAGGGTTCTTTATTAGAACATTCAAAGTTTTGAAACCTCGATGTTCTAATATAGAACCGTCCTTCAGATGAGATGCTAAATTGAGGCCCCATCTGCCTGAGTCAGTGGCAGCCCAGATGTAAAAGATCCCATGACACCTATCTGAAAGAGTAGGGGTCCTTTATTTATATATAAAATAACTCCTATGTACAAAATATTTACATGTTTACAAATATTTACATATATGCAAATACATAACTATACCAATCTATTTAAATGTATTAATAATTTCCTATACAGTCATGCTAAATTTTCATCCTTATTAGACCCCCAGTCCTTTTTCCATAATTACCATCTGATTTTACTTTTATTGCTAAAATCTATTTACCATTAGACATAATTTCATTTATTTCTTCATTCCATGTAACCCCTATGACATAAAATAAATTTTAACATATTTACATTATTTTAAAATATTTACTTCAGTTTATATAATATCCATATTTAATCATATCCAGTGTACTGCAGTGGTAGTTTACATTATTTTAAAATATTTACTTCATTTTATATAATATCCATATTTAATCAGTGGTGGTGGTGCTGCAGTAGCATTGTCACCTCACAGTAAGACATTGTCCTGTTCGATTCTCAGCTAGAGTATCTTCTGTGTGGAGACATGCATGAATGGGCATACCTTCGTTGAACGTTGTGCGTCAGGGCTGGCAACTCGGCATGTAAAAATCTACTACCAATCATTAGCGGACCGGAGTTCCACTGTGGAGACCCCTAACCGGGAAAAGCCGAAAGACACAACAACATGCTTATTTTAACCACCTTTTTATATCTTTAAAAACTCTTTAGTTTTCCCCATAACTTTTTTAATCTTTTACATTTCAGAAATATATGTTCTACAGTTTCTTCTTGACAATGTAAACGTATTCAGAAATACATGTTCCACAGTTTCTTCTTGACAATGTAAACATATTCTATCACTTTTCTTTTCATATGCCATATTTCCTTTTACTGACAATTTATCTATTACCAGCTTCCACAAAAAATCTTGACATTCTACTTTCCAATTATACCATTTGCTTCTTATTTTATAGCTTTAATTCTTTTCGTCTGTTATATTTTCCAATGGTTTTACATAGTAATTTTTTATCATTACATTCTTATCCTGTACATTTCCATCTTTGTATATATCATCAACCTTTATTTTCCACAAAATATTTTTTCTTGGTAACATTTTATTTCTTCATTTATACACACTTTTTCTCTTTCAATCTTTTTTTACCATCCCTCAAAATGTATTATACTTATCAGTTTTACTACCAATGTCTTGTTTTTTTCATTTATCCACGTTAACACTTTGCACAAATTTAATGAAGCAGCATATACCACTTGGTTAGTTAACCCTAAACCTCCTTATTCTTTATTTACATACAGTTTTTACTGGATGTAATCTAGAAACCCTCGTAAATGAAAATATATCTGCAATAATTCCTTCTCAAATGCTATTGGCAACATAAATACACTTCTATGTATGCTGTTTTCCCATCAGTACTGAATGTATCAAATAAGCCTTTTTTCTGAATGATAATTTGTACGTTCTCCAGAAAAGAGTTTGTTTTATTTCATCTATTGTTTTTTCCTGTTGAATTCTACTTACAACTGTGACATTCCCACTCTGGGCTAGTAATCAAGGAGCCTGAATCCTTACCATGGACACTGGAGAGGGGCGTTCACTTGAAATACAAATGGAGACACTCAGTATTTCCAGAAGCAGACCTCTTTGCATCAAGCACAATTTCCTTTAAGAGCACACAGGGAACACACTCAGCTCAGGGTCTGGGTTTCTCTCCCTGTCCCTCCTCAGGTCCCCAGTAAGACTTCCCGCTGGCTCAGCTGTAGGGATAAGTCCTCAGGCCAGTGCCCAAGCCAAGTCCACCCTGTCTGTGAGATCAGTGCTTTGTGTCACTTCTCCAAGTAGCTGATACACACACACACACACACACACACACACACACACACACACACACACACACACCTCTGAGAGAGGCTGGTACAGATGACCCGCTCTACCAACTTTATCCAGACTATAAGATAGATTCACCTAGATTCACCACCACTACTCAGTTAGTATAAGGCTCAAAAAAGGGTACCCAATTACACTGACTGAAATTAACATTAATACAAATGGTAATGTTGACCAAGCAGCTATACTTCAGGAGTGGCCACAGTGTCACTAATAGATATAAGTACTGTCAAGGTTAAAATATTCTCTATAAACGACCAGCCACAATGAAAAGTTTAAATATATTTAATAATAAAGTAACATGAAAATATGAAATATCTATTTACAGTAAACACCAGAGTTTCAGCCTCAGAAAATATTAAAAATGACACAGCTGGAAAAATTCACACAGTTACAGAAAAACAATACTTAACTAGTCTCACTATATTTTCCTGACCGATTTAGAGAATTACTGTTCCTTCTTACTTAACAGAGCAAGGCAAGATGAAGTAGGAGATGTATCTTTATATGTCAGGTTCCAAGAAACAGACTGCTGTCAGACTTCAGTTGCCTGTAATATTAAAACATTATTTCTGTACAGAATGACATCACATACACCTGGTCAGCTGACTTTGGGTTCCCATGCAATCCCCATTGCTAGAAACTGCCAGGATTTAGCAACTACATGTCAATAATACATAAACAAGAGCATTGCTTAGATCTGGTGCAACTTCTGGAAGTCATAAGACAATTACAAACTCCTACTCCTCCTTCAGAGACTAACAGACCATGTTTCTTAGACATTGCATCTCTGGCTTCATTCAAAATGGTGAGATAAAATGTCTATGGCCTAGGACCAGTAATTTAAAGTTTTACTAATTCTCAAAGTCATTTGTATTGAGATTAACCTCTTCCCTTCCACTATCCTCTGTTACAGTGTATTCATTTCAACAGTTACAATGCATACATTTAATCAGTTGCTACATGCATGTATATATCTTTTCTGTAAGCAGGACCCACTTTTGGTACAGTTTTAACACAATCAGCTTTACAAATATGTTTTTCAGCACAAGCATCTATAGAAATCATTTTGATATACAAATTACATATAATTCTTTACAAAATTCCAGCTAACCTTGCTTGTATATGTTACACATGGACTGCCCTACTTCTCTTGGCATAGCTAGCAATGCCTCACATCATCACAATGTCTTTACTCCCAAACTGTTTACGTGAAACAGAAATTTCATTCATTGTAGAATTTATACCCTCCAGTCCTCACTACATCACCTAAAATCGTTACTTGTTTTCTTTAGTTAAAACCATCCATATCATCTTTGAACACTCATGTGAGCAAAATATTTCTTCTTTTATCCAAATTTTGTTTTTTGCAATTATTATAATGTCATCAGCATATGTTAACATAACTGTAATTCTTAACCTTTCCAGTGTTATATACCCCACCTTCTTCATTTTGCAATTTATTTCACATACTATCATATTCATAACTAATGCAAAGAGTATACAACTCATTGGACATCCCTGTCTTACACCCTCTTCATATATTTCTCTTGGCTTAACTAGCCGTTTACAAGTATTTTTGCTTTATTATTATTGTAATATTCTGACATTTGTAATTTCTTAACTTTCTCACTTATATTATATTCCTTCATTATTGTCCATAAAATTTCATGTCCATTTGTGTCAAATGCTTTGTTAAGGTCTTCTATCACAATTTTCTGTTCTTTTCTGTTCATAATATCATCTACAATTTCTCTATCATTAATTATTCTTGACAGCCCTCTCCCTTTATACTATATATGCTATCTTGCATAATAAATCCCCTTTTGATTTCAAATCTCTGTAGTATAATTTTCATATAGATCTTATAATCATTATTTAATACTGCAGTTTTTTTAATTCTTTTCTGTGAATTTAAGTATCTACTACATAATTTTCTATACACAAAACTTCCATTTAACCATTCATTCAAAATCTTTGAAAAATATTTTTTTGCCAGTCACTTAAATTTTTATATATTACATACCCCATTCCATCTGGACTTGCAGTCGAATTTATATTTATTTGTCATAATACTTTATTTAGCTCATTTAAAAAAATCTTCTTTTCCAACTCTTTATTCTCTTTTTTCTGTTAACTTTTTACTTTCCACATTTTTTTCATTACCTTCTTTTTTCTGTAAGCATTCCTTGTAAATATTATACTACACTATTCATAATCTTTTCCTGATATCTTTCTATTTTTCCTTATACATTTTTTATGTCATTGCACTACCATCTTACTTTACTAATCTGCTTAAATAACTCAATACTTCTTCTCTTTTTCTTGTAAAAATATATTTGCTTATATAACAATTCTTGTATTTTTTATTGAGTTCTTTCAAAATTCTTTTTCTTTGTCAAAGTACTATCCTGTTCTAAATCTTTAAATGCATCTTTATGGGTTATTTTTTATATATTTCTGTCTCTCCTTTTCTCACATCACATTGTCACTGTAAAAAACATTTATTATATTTTTCTTTAAATATCACCCACCATTCATACCAATTTTTATAAAATGTTCTCACAGAAATATGATCTTTATATAACTGTATTACTAATATCTTTCCTTCTTCATTCCATGCTTTCTTGTGTATCCTTTTTATTCCTTTACCTATTTTTATATATTCCTTGTTTTATTTGATCACTAGCCATATTGCAAGATGACCAGAAAATCCTGTTTCAACTACCTCTCCTTCTCCTATAACTAAACCTTCTGATACTATAAAATAATGCATTTCATTTCTATACTTACCCCTTTTGTGAGGACATTAATTTTTGTCCCACAGTTTTAACTTCCCACGTCTTATAATTTCTAACATTTTTTCTTATATCATTTCCTTTTTTATGCTTGCCTCATATCACAATTAAAGTTCTCTGTTATTATAATAATCATATTTATTACTACATAGTCTAAAATCTAATGAAATATGATTTCCCTTTCTTTACAGTTAGTATAAGCATACAATGTTTTAACTCTATACTTGTGCTTTCCATTTTAAATCTACAAATGGTTAATCTTCCAATTTTTGCTAATGTTGCATCAAATATCTTTATTGTATTTCAGCAGAATACATCTGCTCCAGAACATCTCTCATTTCCTAATTTCTAGATTATCTTTTCTCCCCATAGTTTCTCTGTTTTTAATCTTTCTTCATTTGTTAAAAATCTTGTCTTCTAATATAATTGTATTTACATCACAAGCATTACACCACTCCAAAATTCCCATTCTTCTTACTATATTCTTAATACTATTCACATTTACAAAAAGCACTCTAAAATTTTATTTTCCCTTTTCCTTAAATTGGATTCATGCTTTCATAAATTCATAGCTAATTATCAGGCTAGCTTTCTTAGGCCATTTTAAGCCTAACCAGTTTCTTTCCCAAAGATGAGACTCAAACACTGTCCCCAGGATTCATGAAGCTGAAATTTCCATGCAGGAGCAGTGTAGCCACTCCTGCATGGAATATGGACACCGAGCTATCCAGGAACATGCCGTTTTGATGTGCACAAGCCTGCCTACACTCTTTCTGCATGGAAAGCCCTACAGTATGCTAATCATCTCATTTGGTGGTGAAAACCATGCAGATGAGCTGAATTAGTGATTCAGGAAGTAGGCAGGTCTCCGTGCAGGAACAGTGTAGGGTGCAGAAATGTATTTGGCTACTAGCTGAATACACTTCTGCAAAATATAAAATGGAGGCATTACAGCCTCAAAGAAAGCATGTATTCCCTTAACTAGGCATGTCATTGGCCAGATATATGGCCATTGGCATGTACAATGTAACAACATTTATAAAATAAGTTATTTATTTATTTATTTTTGCCAGTCTTAGCCGTTTAAGCTTAGGGCAGTGCTGTGCAAACGTGATCGTGGGGAAAATAAAAAAAAAGAAATGAAAAAGCACAAATAAATGTGAAATCTGCATTTTGCCATTATAGTCAATGGCATGCAGAATGAAAACAATACCAGGGGAATAGTGGTTGCTAAGGGGAAAGGCTCAGTGTAAGTGTGGTAACTCAGGAGTAAGGCAGTGGTTATGCAAATGAGGGGATTTATACTGAATCAGAAATTTCAGTGTCAGACTGCACCTAACTTTGTAGGTGCTCCAAAACCATGGTGTAGACAGGAGGAGCAGCTAACATGTAAAAGGGGTGTGTCCTGATTACTGTACACACATTGTAGCTCAGTGGCCGGTGTTTGCCCTTAGCTAAGCACAGCTAAGGCAGGGGGTGTGTCTGAGGCTGTATTTCCCTATTCCATGAAATGCGGAGCATGTTTGCATCTTGTTTACTTTAGCAAAAGGGTATGGTGTGCACTGTGCCTAAAACATAAAAAAAAAAAAAAAAAAAAAAAAAACACAAGGGATAGCAGAACTGTTGACATTTGAGCACCAGGAATGTGCATCAGGGCTTAAACAGGGAGTAAATGGAAAAGGGAAACTGCAGAAGGAATGCAATTAAGGAGAACAAGCATAACTGGCAGATGGAATGTATCAGAATCAGCCAATTACACAGGCAGCAGCCCAACACACTACTATAAACTATGCAAACACCTTTCAGTCTGGTATTTCCTACAAACTCTACACCACTGGTGTACACATTCAGGGAAATTTTAAACTGACAAATCTAACAAAACATGTTTGTTAGGGGCTGCTGTTGCACTGATCTATAAGCATGTGCTAGAGACTGAGGGTGGTGAGGAGGAAAATGCTGACAACCAACTGAGACTGAGGAAGAGGAGGAGAGTGTTCAGACCCAGGGTAACCTACCAGGGGCTACATCATCTGGAGATAGTAGAGTGGTACAGTGTGGACAGGGACATTCTTCAGCAACTTGTTGAGCTGTGCCAGCCTCACCTTAGAGCCAGAACCAACAGAGGGGAACCAATCCCAGTGGATACCAAGGTATGTGTAGCCTTAAGAATACTAGCTACAGGTACTTTCCAAAGACCAACTGGGGATATCATGAGAGTCTCACAGACATCTGCATCCAGGATACTCCACCAGTTTCTGGATGCAATGCGAACACATGCCACTGAGCACATTCACTTCCCCAGCACCCGTGAGGAGAGGACCAGCAATATGTGTCTCTTCCACCATGTAGCAGACTACCTGGAGGTACTGGGTGCCATAGACTACATGCACATCTGCATCAAAACTGCAAACAAAAGAAAGGCAGGACACTGCTGTATGAATACTTTAATCCACCAAAAAGATTCACAGGTTAGCGCTTTCGGGATAAACCCTTCTTCAGACAATATGAAAATCATTACAAAACAGTTATATGCATTGTGGCTAAAACAACCAGTTTAAAAGAACCAATCAGTTAAAAGCATTTAGAAAGCTATTAGTAAAAAACACGCCTCTTCTGCAATGCCGGTTTTAAAGGGACCAGGTCATTTAAGCCTGGTTCCCTATGTGCTTGTAATTCTATAATCCACCTTGCTTCTAAAAACTCTGTTCTTGCTTTAACATCACCCCCTCGTATATTCGTGATCACATTAGCTATCACTCTAAATTTAAAAGAATGTGTAGGGAAAGACTCAACATGTTTATATAGCGCATTATGTATATCTTTATTCCTTATGGCACAAATGTGCTGTAATATCCTGACTTTAAACATTTTATTAGTCAAGCCAACATAAAATGAAGTACATGCTAAACATTCTGCTATATAAACTATGTTTTCTGTCCTACAATTCGCTCTACCTTTAAATTCAAATATTTTACCACTATTAGGATGTTGGAATATGGTATTATTCTTATTAATATAGGAACATGCTTTACAATTGCCACATATTGTGGTGCCTATATTCATGGGAGGATATTTAATATTATGGGCATTATCCTCAGTGCATAATAGATCTTTTAGATTTTTATTTCTCCTATAGCCAATGCACGGTCTAGAGCCCACTAGCTCACTCAACCTCTTGTCACTCCTCAAAATGTTCCAATTCCTTTCAAGTATATTATAGATATCCCTACTATTGCTGTTGTAAGTAAAGTAGAGTCTAGATTTACTAGAAGTATCATGGTGACCAACATCTATTGGCGTCATCTCTTCATTGCATCTCAACCAAGGTTTGTACCTATCCTTTCTCTTACACTTTCCATTACATATCGCTCTTTCAACAATGCTCTTGTTATAGCCCTTGTTGACAAAATTTGTTGTTAACCCAAAAATTTCTTTTTGAAAATTCGAATCCTCAGTGCAGAGTCTGGATGTCCTGCACACTTGCCCTGTATAATATTAGGAAACAAGAACCGAGGATGCATGCTGCTAAAATCTAGCAGACTGTTTTTCCAGCATTCTTTTCTATGTAACCCTGAGGAAAAGCCCTTGTTGGTCATGTATAAATCAACATCCAAAAAACTGATGTTGTACTGGGAATGAATCATTGTAAATTTTAGAAAGGTGGTTGTAGAATGCAAATAATCTAAAAATGATTCCAATGTGACTATGTCCCCCCTCCATAAAATAAAAATATCATCCACAAAACGGGAGTATATGACAATGTGCTTATTCCATCTTGAATTGGCTATTACAAAACTTCTTTCCCAAAAGAAAGAACCAGATTTGCATAGGTATTGGCACAGGGGGTGCCCATGGCAATCCCCTGTGCCTGCCTATACATCTGGTCACCACTTAAGAAAACATTATTTTCCAATACTAACAACAACAAAGTTGTCACTAAATGTATCTTAGCGGTCGATTCACCCATCTCTTGCATTAACCTCTCAATGGCTTTCACCCCATAGTCATTATTAATCACTGTGAACAAGCTTTCTATGTCCAATGTAACCAACAATAACTCTGTAATGGGATACTTCCCATCAACTTCTTTCAATAACTGTAGGAAACATTTGGTGTCCTTCAATACATTTGGTAACTTTTCCAACAGTGGCTTCAAAGTGCATTCTAACCATATGGAAGCATTTTCAGTTACCCACCCCCTCCCTGAAACAATGGGTCTAAGGGGTGGGTCCTCCAGGATTTATGAACTTTGGGTAAGGCTTTTAACAATGGTGTAACGGGTTTACTAGTTTTTAAAAATTCAAACAGCTCATCATTGATTTTCTGTTGCCCATGTAAGTCATGCAAACACCAATTCACTTTTTCAACAATCATTTTAACAGTCAATGGATTAATTTTCACATATACTTGATCATTCAAAAGCATCTGCTGCAGTTTATTTTTATAAAAAGTGCTATCTAACACAACGACTGCCCCCCCCTTGTCTGCATTCTTAATAACCAAATCATGGTTTTGTATTAACCCTTGTAAAGCCTGTTGTTGTGCAAATGTCAAATTAAAATACTTTTTGTGTCCATTAGCTCTAAAGTATTCCTCTAAATCCCTTTCACAGCTATCAATAAACATGTGCATGGCAGGTGAAAATTGCGGTACAAAACAACTAGGTCGTCGTAGTTGCATATTAGTAACCACTGCATTGTCATTGTTATATAAACATTTCAAAGCTAAATTCCTACAAAAGAGCATGATATCCATTACTGTCTCATTGAATACCCCTGCTCTACCTGGCACAAACGTCAGTCCTTTACTCAGTACACTATGTTCTTCTTCAGTCAGCGTGTGTGATGATAGATTATATACAATATTATCAACAGAATCATAAGTCAAAAGGCAGTCCTTCTCCTTTTGTCCTGTTCCCTGCCTTCGCTCAATGATCTCTTCCACGCCCCTCTCTTCCTTACGGGAGCTGGAAGATGGTGTAAAAAATGCCTACCTGGTGTTTCTTTGGGACGAGCTCCCTTGGATGTATCATCCTTCTCAAATACAATATCATTGTTGGCCAATGTTGTTTGACCATGCTCTAAATCGAGGACCTCTTTGTCCCCTATATTCTCTCTGTCCGATATATTCACTACTGGTAACACCGGAAAGTCGGCCTCAGTCAGGCGACAAGGTTCAGCAGATGCTGTATCAGATAAAACTGTAGCTGTTACTACAGGTAAGTTAATAGAACTGTTATTGTTCGTATTTCCACACGGCTGATCCACCGTTGTCTTCTCTGTACTCGCACGAGTAACTCTGCTGGGTAATCGTCGTCTCTGATTGACGTCATCAATACGCTGTTGGCTAAAATGGTTGTGACGCGGCCAAACGAAAATGTTCCCAGTAGAGAAATCGGAGTGGTCTCTCTTTAGTTTATTAATTTTTTGTGCACGCAATTTCTCATTAGCTTCATTGAACATGGATTCAAGTTCAATTAAGCGTCGGTTGTGTGCAACACTTGTATAGTCTTTATCCAAGACTGATTGTATTTCTTGTATCTCTTTTCGTAGACGTTCTGTTTCAGGTGAAAAAAAGTTCTTAATCAAGTCCATATAACGGAAGCTGGTCTCGATATTAAGAGATTGCCACTGAGCTAAAAGTTCAGGGTATCTATCACCCTGGGTAGGCATGCACAAGATGCGCATGCCACGGGGTACAATTCCATAGGCTTGACAGGCATCAAAATGATAAGTTTGCCAAGTTAATCGCTGCAATCTACCCATCTTGTAGCTAAGATCTCTACATAGCTCTTCAAAATTCTTATCCATTGCTACGGGTACTTTTTTGTTACTCACATTGTCCATTTTGTTGATGGTAAAACCCAACTCCAAAAGTGGATTGTCCCGTAATAAAGAGGTTAGAGAATGAGTTACAATACCATCAGCCTGGTTGGAACCTTGGTTGCCATATTCTGCACTTGTAGTAGGCTGTTCAGCCATTCGGTTCCCCACAGCATGCATAGTACGTATAACACAATGAAAATCCAACAAAAACAAAATAAACGTACTGATGCCAAAGTCCGCCTGACAAGGAATAAAGACTGCAAACAAAAGAAAGGCAGGACACTGCTGTATGAATACTTTAATCCACCAAAAAGATTCACAGGTTAGCGCTTTCGGGATAAACCCTTCTTCAGACACAGTGTTCACAGTGATTAATAATGACTATGGGGTGAAAGCCATTGAGAGGTTAATGCAAGAGATGGGTGAATCGACCGCTAAGATACATTTAGTGACAACTTTGTTGTTGTTAGTATTGGAAAATAATGTTTTCTTAAGTGGTGACCAGATGTATAGGCAGGCACAGGGGATTGCCATGGGCACCCCCTGTGCCAATACCTATGCAAATCTGGTTCTTTCTTTTTGGGAAAGAAGTTTTGTAATAGCCAATTCAAGATGGAATAAGCACATTGTCATATACTCCCGTTTTGTGGATGATATTTTTATTTTATGGAGGGGGGACATAGTCACATTGGAATCATTTTTAGATTATTTGCATTCTACAACCACCTTTCTAAAATTTACAATGATTCATTCCCAGTACAACATCAGTTTTTTGGATGTTGATTTATACATGACCAACAAGGGCTTTTCCTCAGGGTTACATAGAAAAGAATGCTGGAAAAACAGTCTGCTAGATTTTAGCAGCATGCATCCTCGGTTCTTGTTTCCTAATATTATACAGGGGCAAGTGTGCAGGACATCCAGACTCTGCACTGAGGATTCGAATTTTCAAAAAGAAATTTTTGGGTTAACAACAAATTTTGTCAACAAGGGCTATAACAAGAGCATTGTTGAAAGAGCGATATGTAATGGAAAGTGTAAGAGAAAGGATAGGTACAAACCTTGGTTGAGATGCAATGAAGAGATGACGCCAATAGATGTTGGTCACCATGATACTTCTAGTAAATCTAGACTCTACTTTACTTACAACAGCAATAGTAGGGATATCTATAATATACTTGAAAGGAATTGGAACATTTTGAGGAGTGACAAGAGGTTGAGTGAGCTAGTGGGCTCTAGACCGTGCATTGGCTATAGGAGAAATAAAAATCTAAAAGATCTATTATGCACTGAGGATAATGCCCATAATATTAAATATCCTCCCATGAATATAGGCACCACAATATGTGGCAATTGTAAAGCATGTTCCTATATTAATAAGAATAATACCATATTCCAACATCCTAATAGTGGTAAAATATTTGAATTTAAAGGTAGAGCAATTGTAGGACAGAAAACATAGTTTATATAGCAGAATGTTTAGCATGTACTTCATTTTATGTTGGCTTGACTAATAAAATGTTTAAAGTCAGGATATTACAGCACATTTGTGCCATAAGGAATAAAGATATACATAATGCGCTATATAAACATGTTGAGTCTTTCCCTACACATTCTTTTAAATTTAGAGTGATAGCTAATGTGATCACGAATATACGAGGGGGTGATGTTAAAGCAAGAACAGAGTTTTTAGAAGCAAGGTGGATTATAGAATTACAAGCACATAGGGAACCAGGCTTAAATGACCTGGTCCCTTTAAAACCGGCATTGCAGAAGAGGCGTGTTTTTTACTAATAGCTTTCTAAATGCTTTTAACTGATTGGTTCTTTTAAACTGGTTGTTTTAGCCACAATGCATATAACTGTTTTGTAATGATTTTCATATTGTCTGAAGAAGGGTTTATCCCAAAGCTAACCTGTGAATCTTTTTGGTGGATTAAAGTATTCATACAGCAGTGTCCTGCCTTTCTTTTGTTTGCAGTCTTTATTCCTTGTCAGGCGGACTTTGGCATCAGTACGTTTATTTTGTTTTTGTTGGACATCTGCATCAAAGCACCACCTGGTGAAGGGGTAGGGTCTAAATAAACCGCAAGGGCTTCCCCTCCATCAACTGGAAGGTCATGCGCAATGTCCAGGACATTATCATCAGTGTGTGTTCTGGCAGCCCTGAAAGCTATCAGGACTCCCACATCCGGCATTGCTCACATCTGTATCAGGCATTTGCCAGTGGGGAAATTCCATATGGCCATCTAGTGGGGATGCTGGCTATGCACTGGAGCCATGGCTGATGACACCCATCAGAAATGCAGACACACCCACACAAGAACACCATAATGAGGCACACGCACAAACCAGGATCATTGTAGAGCATGTGTTTGGGATGCTCAAGTCACAGTTCCACTGTCTTGCATATCTTCTAGAGTCTTGCTGTACTCTCCAGCCACATGTGCACACATCATACCTCCAAACCATACTGAATTACCCGGTAAAATACGAGTTTTGGGGTCCAAATAATGGGGTGCCACGATTACCGAGTGGCACCCCTTAAATTCCGAGTTTCCCAGCACTTGTCCTTTAATTTCCGAGTTTTCCAGCACTTGGGTTTTAAATTTCCTGGCTTTATGAACTGACATCATCGCGTACGCGATGACGTCAGCTCTGGGAGACAGCCTGCAAAATTGAGCTGAAGCTAAAGCGTGCATGCATTTCCGGATGAAATGCTTCTTAAATCCTTAGCGGGAACACAGCAGCCATTTGAAAAAGGAACAGAATAGCAACCATTTAAAACTGCAAGCAAGGCATGTGGAATTGCTGTGAAACTGCGAGCAAGCCTGGATGACTTCAATGGGAGTAACAGCCGTTGGATCTATGCTGCACGGACTAGAACTGCCGCTGACTGGATATCTCTATGCTGCCTGCTGTACAGAGAAAGAGCTGCTGCCATCTGGAAAGGTAGGAAGTGGTGTGCATGTGTGTGTGTGTGTCTGAAAGGGAAAGAGGGAATAAAATGGAAGTTATATTTTAATAATAATTATAAACTCAATCCATAATCGGTGGCAACACTGAATGAATGACTAGTGCAGTGCATCACGGAGAATTCTAAACACTTTTCAGATTAGAAGAAAAGGGGATTTTGCCATCCACATTTCTTAAAAAAATAAACATGATATGCAATGCAAGGTTGGATAATCCCTCTCCTTGCTTGATGGCATGTATGTGTGTGCAGACTTCTGTTCTTCTGGTCACTAGCTGTTCTGCTGTTAAACTATTAGCCTACTGTCGGAAGGGAAGCAAAGAGATGAAGTTTAGAAGTGTTGTTATGTAATTCGATGTGGCAAGCTATGACTGGAACTGGGAAATAAGAGAACAGCTGGTATGGTGCAAACGTAAAGTGACTCATTATGACTAAACTGTAAAATGTTTTGCAATGTATTAGCTTTACTCACAGAACTACTGTTTACTATTTCAACAAAAATACTTGGAGCTGCCAGAGTTTGCAAAAAAGAAAATGTGACAGTTTATGAAAAACTGATATTTACATTGCAGTGGTTCTCTTATTTGTACAGTGTAACTCAGATTATTGTATGCTGTAGAAGTTGAACAAATAAATGTATTGCACAGCACAAGTGTCAACAACAATGGGTTTTCTTTTCCAAGTCTGCATCACTGATAACTGTTTAGCTAATTATTACAACCTGTATAGTTATCCAGTTGACAGGTAAGTTAGCACTGGAAATGTAATTAGGACCAAGAAATGGTGCCAATCCCAAAAATCACATTCTAAAGCTGGTATCCTAAATGTGTAACTCTCTGACCAAACAGGGAGTTCTTAA
Source organism: Protopterus annectens (assembly GCF_019279795.1). Lineage (NCBI taxonomy): Eukaryota > Metazoa > Chordata > Ceratodontiformes > Protopteridae > Protopterus > Protopterus annectens. The sequence goes on from NC_056726.1 coordinate 932,775,163, forward strand.
GATACAGGGTGTTTCTCAATATTTGATTAAGGCTTTGTATATTACAGAACATTGCTACAACTTTAAATTTCAAGTAACCTTGCAATGTGTTCAGTGCCTGATTTCTTTCACTCTCTCCACTGTTGGCCTATAGCTTTATATAGATGGTAAGAAGAGAAATCTATTGCAACACTTGCAAGTTTCACAATTACTGTTCAAATTTGACCTTTACATTATTAGGCTACTATCCTAGCAAGGGCAACGTAGTCATTTGCATTTTTCTCAAAACTTCTGTAAATGCAAATTATAATTTCCTTCATAGGTTCATAGGTGTTTTCTATGCACAAGGGCCGTTTTAAGCCCAGCCACGCATCCCAAATCTCTGACAAGTTCTGATACCCTTGATAAGTCTAAGCAGGGTTTTGGAGATGAACCATTTACAGGTTACCTGTGTCCATTAGAGACATAGGTGCCAAACCAGGAATGAATTTCTGGTTTCCTGTGCAATTGCTCAAGTTGCACTTGAATTGTGTTACAGAGGATGTTTCTGTGTGTGCAAGGGGCCTTTGATTTGAATTTTGAAAACAGCCCAAAGGTAATCTTTATCCACCACTGGCCAGATGCATTTTTTTGGATGTGACATGGGTTTCAATGCTGTTTTCATGAATGCAAGTTTCAAAGGCAGAGAATGTTTTAATGCTAAGTCTCTTTTCATTGTGATTTATTGTGAGACAGTATTGCTTTGTTTATCTGATGTTTGTGCATTATGCTTTAAAATGTAAAAATAAAATCAAAATCATTGTAGAAGTAAAGCAATATGCACATTAGTGTTTATGGTAAATGGGGCAAAATAGTCAGGTAATGGGACATTGGAATGGCTGCAGGTGGACTCTGGTGCCATATTTTGGTTGTCTGTTCAGTTTTGTTTGAAAGTTGGTATCCCACAATTCCATCGGAGTGGGTGGGGTTGCATAATTATATATGCAAATTGTATGTTAATCAGCATACAGATTTGTACCTATTTTTCATGGGCCTTGTCCAGATTTTTGATGTTTCCAGGTTGAGAGGTATGGCACACATGTTTATAGTATGTGCCATACTATACAATATGATCCTGCAGAAACAGCTACAGCAGGATCAAAATGGGGAAGGGCCACAAAGCTCCCCACCATTGCCAAGGCCTACACAGGCACAGAGAGACTCAGAGGATGGACATCCTGAGCCTGCCCCTGTAGGCAGATGGAGGCATGCCCAATATGTCCTGGCTTTGGCAAAGAGGCAATGCATAGCACATACACTGACACTGTAGGGCCCCAGGGACTGATCTCTCTTGCTCTCTGACTTGCATACGCAATAAAATGGATGCCAAACATCACATCACCTATATTTGACCATGTATAGGCAGTGTTTTGCGTGCATCCGACATAGTCAGCCCTCAAGCACCACCCTCGAAAACAGCTGCAGGCACAAGGTAAGCCAGTCTCTGTAACAAAATAAATGAATGGAGTGGAATTTTCTGATAGCATATCTATGGAGTGATCAAGCAAGTAAGGGAATGGGATGGCTAACTGGGATAGCAGCAAACTGACAGCTCTGTGGGACAACAGGAATTGTATCCCCAATACTGCCCTACCCACACCATGCAGTACCACCCTAGTTGACAAATACCACTGCAGTATATGTGGTGAGCCAAATAACTGGGGGGTCATAGGTCACATGCATGGATGTCCAAGTGGGGGTCCCATACCCACCACCAACGCCATATAGCAGATCAGCTCTAGAAAACCATACAGAAATGCCTGGCAAAGGCCCCCACATGGCGACATCCATGAAATCCCCACCCACAGACTTTTGCACAGTGATATCACAGCAGGTCTGGCAGTGGCAGTATGGCTTTGAAAGGTAAGAAATCTGAAACTACAAATGTCCATGCCAGCGCAATCTGACCTGTGGTTGATACTGTTATGTCCCTAGTCTGAAAGATAGGGCACACCGCTATGCTAAATGGGACCAAAATGTTAAGTAAATATTAGCACAGTCTGTGCAGATGAATATCTTGTACAGTTGTATCACCCACCCCATAGTCCCATAGAAATGCAGTAACATGTTCTTAGCCTTAAGCAGTATCCAGCTCTCACCCAGAGTGATGGCAAAATGGTAACAGAAAGCAATTGTCAGTAACACTCACAGTCAGCTTACTGGTGCCATCCCAGGGGTGTCTCCTGCCAGCAACCTGGAAACATATGATCATCAGAATACACTGCCTTGCTACAGATGGCCTGCCTGCATCTGTCACACCTGGCGTACAGGTCTCTGACAAATGCCTATGCCTCACCCACAGTGCCCTGTTAGGTAGTGTCATGGGGTCCATAACACCAACATAACACAGTCCAAAAAATGCAAAGAAAGGCCATGCTGATTACTGCTAGGCGCAAACCTGCTAGCCTCAGGGAGCCAGAATTCTAGACAAAGCCATGAATAATGGGGTGATGAAGGTCCAAAGAGAAAGACACCTATGAAATATTGCTCTAATAATGTTATAACGTTGATGGAATGATTTGTAGTAGCATGGATTGTCTAACGGGTATGAAGTCTGAAACTGCAATGTCAACTGTCAATAATATCTGACTTCAACTCTGAGTGACTTGCAAAACACTTTTGCTTGAAAACCACACTGGTTTGTGTAACCAACAATATATATGAGTCATGGATGTGGACATTCTGTCATACTCTGTACAGTCAACAAGAAGGGATAGGTGTTTAAACATGGGAATGCACTCAGTGCAGGCTGGCCTAACCCTGGAAGATGGTGACATGTCTGCACCCACAGAACCCTGGGCCACAGCAATGGGAAGTAACACCCCCCCCCCTCGATCACTCACCCTATGCAACAGCCTGACCCCAACATGTGCCATCCAAGCAAAATGAGGTGGGCCATACATATATATGTGACAGACACACATGTTCAGGCTGGTCAAACAGTCTGACACACACAAGACCCTCCAAGTGCAGTCAACCATTGAGGAGAACCCAATGTAAAGTACTGGTAGCTATAGGCAAACATATCTGCCCAGAACACGCACCTCCCACATTTCCTATCCCCTACAATTTGACTTATATTACCCAACTGTGGACTGGAAATCATACCAGTCTAAAACATAAATGCAAAGAGATTCCACCATTGTAATATATCACTAAGGTGCCAGTCCATTTCTACAGCACCAGCAGCCAAATGCTTGTAGGCATTCTTCTCAACAGCTGGATTGTGCAAGAATGTGCAGCATTTGGCCCATAAACCTGGTATGTCCATCATCCATCCTGCATTCCTCTGGTAAATCATTGTGATGATCTGAGGGTGTATGACACGAGGCACTGAAACAATACATGACATTGTCAAATGGCATATCTAACAGATGTCTGCTAAAACAAGCCCTGTAACCCTAGCAACCCATACATTACTGAGAGCAATTGTCACAATCACTGTATGGCCCATTGACCCCAAATTTTGATAGCCTATCTCCAGATATCTTGCACCAGCAGGTTGAGAGGTATGGCTGTAGCACAAAACAAACCAGACTGGAGTACAAGAATCTCTGAACTGGAGTCCCACATGTACTATAGAAAGACATACTGGACATGCTCGTACACTTAGAGAGATGTCAATAAGATTTAGGAATGAACAGGTCTTCCCCACCCGGTGCACTTTCCATTGCCCACCTTAGCAGTCCTGAAGATGTCTGTCACCATAAAAGTCACTTTTGTCAGATCCACCCCCAGAAGCTCTGTGATGCATACGATAACTGCATAACACTATAGTACAAATAATTAGGTAGGAATTCTAATCTCAGTCCTGGCAAAAGTAAAAGTGTGTGCTTACAACTAAAAGCTTTTGAATCCATTCAAACCCAGTACACCTCCCCATTCCCTACTTTAGCAGTCCTGCAGATATCAGTCATCTTAGAACTGCCTTCCATCAGACCTCAGCCCCATAAGCTCTGTGGTGCATGCAATAACTGCATAACATGCTAGTACAAATAACTAGTTAGGTAGGGGTTCTAATCTCAGTCCTGGAAAATGTAAAGGTGTGTGTGTGTGTGTGTGTGTGTGTGTGTGTGTGTGTGTGTGTGTGTGTACAGTATCCTATCAGTGGGGGTGTTGTGTTGGGGGGCGGGTTTTGCATCTTTTTGCTGTTGCCTACCCAGTACATGTCCCAGTGTCCACGTTACAAGGCCCACAGTTGCCACCCACTGTAGAAGGACCTGTAGACACTCTGCAGCCCTATAGGCATTGTGCCATGTGCAATAACTGTGTGACAGTATGGGATAGATAACAAGATAGGCTGCCCATCTAATCCTTGGATATCGCTCTCCACTCAGGAATCATACACACAGTCATGTAACACACACACACACACACACACACACACACACACACACACACACCTACATCAGTAGGTGGCCTGCAAACTGGTTTACACATAGAACCCACAGTGTGAAAGCAGCGGACCCCATCTCAGACTGCTGAACAGTCATGAGTGGAGTCCCACAGGTTGTGGACCTGGGTTTCATCATGATTGGGATCCACACATCTGAGGACTAGCCCAATACAAAGGCGCTCTGGCTAACAATGTTTACAGATGAATCCAAGGTGTGTGCTATTATTATCCCCCCACACGAGGTTAACATCCTACACAAAGACCTCTGAGACCTATGACTGTTGTCAGAACCCTGGACATACGCTCACTGCCAGATGATGTGCCGCCATCCCCTTTGGGTACAACATGGTTCCCATAAAGTAATACATTGATGGTAATCCACTGAACACTGATGTTGGCATAATGGAACTGGCAACACAAGTTGACAGTGAGCTGGTGACCACCACATTGCAACTGTCTTCCGAATGTCCTACCATGTGTCACTACACCTGACTCAGGGTGTGGAATCCAGGAAGTAAAAGGACAGTGTTTCCCTCTACACACCCCTCAGTAGGCCAACCAATGTGTACTATGGCCCATTTGCCATGTATCCCACTGAACACCAGCAACAACAGGAGAGTCTGCAAATGTACCTCAAAAAGAGGTTCTTAGGTACTACACACTTGCCCCATATAGACAGACTCCAACAACTCCAATGAATCTCTGTGTCATATTGCCTACATAGGTGTGATCTCTGCCTGACATACACAGGCATGTCTGACCTAATCCTGTCAGAAATGCTACATCCAAGGACACTAATCTGTAACACAACATTCACTAGATACCCCAATCCAATCCTCACAATCAGTAGGACATGCTGGAGGACAGGTGCACAGCCCAGAGACTGGCCACGCCATGGAATAGATGCCACACACATGTCAAACCAAGCACAGCACTGGGCCCTCTACAAGAGATATCAGGAGGAGTGGATGGGGAATGCAATATCCACCCTGGGGATCACTACAGTGACTATACATAGTACACACACTGGGGAGTATCGTCGGGTGGCATGATGCCAGTGTATCCCATGGGCTAGCCTTGCAAAGTCTCCATGGCCATTTGACCCATACATAGCTATGACTCTTTGAAACCATTGATCTCAGGACTGTCAAATGTGTGTGTGTGTGCATTATTGTGTTTGTTAGTGTGTAAACGTGGATGAAAGTAGTTGGTCGTCCGTCTCACCCGGTACAAATACCATTGCTATACCTTACAAGTGCTGTAGATGTTATTCACTATAGAGATACCTTGGGACACTCCACAACCTATAAGGTCTGTGGTGTGTGCGTGAACTGTATAACACTATAATGCCAGCAACCACATAGCTAGGGCTTCTAATATGAATCCTTGCAAGTGTGTGTGTGTGTGTAATATTGTGTGTAAGTGTGTGTATGTGTAGTTTACAGTATATTTGTGGCCTCTCACCCAGTACATGATTTGCAAGGCCTGGTGATGTCCCTCGCTGTAGACATAGCTTTGGACAAGTGTCACCCTGTAACCTTCATGTTGAGTGTGATAAATGTGTAACAATGTAGTAATAATGAATGGGTAGGTAGGGGTTCTACTCCAACTCCTGGCAAATGTTTGTGAGAGAAGAGTTTCTTGTGTGTGTGTGTGTGTGTGTGTGTGTGTGTGTGTGTGTGTGTGTGTGTATGTACGTATGTGTGCAAATGATATCCATCGGATGGCCATGGATTCATATTTATGCCATGGTACACACAGTACACATTCCTAAGTCTACTGGATGAGGTCTGCTGTTCAAATCAGCTGTAATGGTATCTGTACCCACTCTTCAGCCCTATAAGCCCTGTGCAACAGCATGGAATAGTATGTTACAAATAACAAGATAGGTTGTTCTGCTAATGTCAGTACTGGCAAGTGTGTATGTGTGTGTGTGTGTGTGTGTGTGTGTGTGTGTGTGTGTGTGTGTGTGTGTGTGTGTGCACATCTGTGTGTACAGCAGTGTTTGAGAGTATGTACACTCGTGTGACAGTAATATGAAAACGGTCACACCAACTGCACCACCTATTACCATACCTTACAGGAGCATGTGATGTTAATCACTATACATATATTTCAGAAGCACAACACAATATGAGCTCTGTGCACCCTGTGGTAACTACCTAACACTGTACCACCAATAACTAGATGGGTGGGGGTGTCAAACCCAACACTGGCAATCATGATCCTGTGTTTGTATGTGAACAGTATTCTCTGTGTGTTGCATCAACACAATACCCTCTGTGCGTGCAGTATTCACAAACCTTTTGTGTGTACCACCCAGGACACTTACTATTGTCCACTGTACAAGAGCTGCTAACATCAGCAGCCATGCTCTTACCTGTATACACTCCTCAGCCCTATCAGCCATGTGGCACATGCAGTAACTGTTAATTGTGTACAGCTGTACCCTAGATATGACACAGTCAGTATGTTACCACACTGCCATACCCCTTGTAGAAAAGAACTGCAGGAGTACATCTTCCTGACAGACAGATACCTAGACTACAAACAGAATACATTATGGAGACCACAGTCAGTCAGTGTTAATAACAGCAATAATGCATCATGACTTGACAGCTACACACTCTGACGTGTAACCATTAAACATGCTAGTTGACATTTTACACAGCATTACATTGCTAACCTGTACTAAATTCACCCTGTACATCAGAACCATGTTAGCATATCTGCACATCAATGGTATGGATGACAGGGATGTGACACAAGTGTCATCATATGCACAGAGTGTGGCGTGAGTTTGCCAGAGGCCTTGGCTAAGCCATTTGGTTGACACCATATGTATGGGTTAGGAGTTGTGTATTGCATGGGCTTTGCAGAGGTGATATGTGTTGGTATGGATGTGCCCTAGCTGTGATGGTGATGTGTGTGTGTATAGATGCACACAGTTCAGCCATATTGCTGCCCTATACAGGGGTATGTTGGACAGCTGCAGACCATACATGAAAGGGTGTACATTTCACAGTGTCTGGCCATGGACATGGGAACTGGGCCTGCCAGGGATTCCACTGGCACCAACAGGCCCAAGGCCAGATGGGGTAGTACTCTCTGATGCTGACAGTTGTCTGCTGGATCCACGTCCCTCTTGGAATTGGCCAGGGACACGTGCCCATGGCCTGCTGTGTTGTGGTGTGGACAGCACCTCCCTACATTTGTGCTGCTGGTACTGCCACTACAGGAGTGGAAGGGACATGTTGCATGGCCACATAAACCTTCAGCTGGTTGTGGTGCTGTCCTATGTCCATGTGGCCGACTGCCGACGGCCAACTCCCACCACATGGTCCAATACAGACATCCCACGGTCAAGGAGTGCCACCATCTCACCCAACCATCTAGCCATGACATCAGTGTAATAATGGTGGGCATCTGCAATATTACGGATGTTGTCATGCATAGCAGGAAGATTTGCCATCTGGACCCTGAGGGTCTTGTCTGGTGTGATCTTCCATACTTGCCTGCGCCTCCATGATGGCCTGAAACATGTCTGGTGACACCTGCAATGGCACTTCTAACAGGGCCATGACTGACAACAGTCCTCCTCTGAGCACCCCTGCCCATCCGCCTGTGTGGGACATCACCTATTATCTAGCTATGGCTGGTGTCTACAGGCACACTTCCCCTAGTCACCACACTTCTCTGTCCCATGCCACCACCAGCCAACTGTCCCTCATCTATGGCCATTGGTGATGGGGTATGTGTGAGCATTGTGACTGTGTGCAGGGATGGTGTGGAAAAAAGTGTGATGCCAACAAATGGCACAAATTCAGCCCCTCAAGGCAAAACTGAAGTAAAATGGTGCAGGCAGGCTACAGGAATGCAATTTTGTTTTTAAAATATTTAATTTAGTGTTATTGATCACTTTTATATTACAAACATATAAGCATGTCTAACTATGACTTTAAGAATTTAAACCTTAGCTGTGATGTTTTTTATCCATTAATTAAGCACTTGATGTTATTTGTGACATCATAATTAATTAAGCCTTTACATTGGCTGCTTGGTCTATCAGTTTGTATTTAAATACAATGCAGTGTTTCATGTATTTTTAGTCTGAAGAAGTTGGAGTACTTTCTCCAACTAAAGCGTTTACTTTATTGGAATAAAGTGTGTGTTGGAGTGTTCCTGCAGCCTGCATCGTTTTACAAATTCAGCTCCTGACAACCCCACCTGTGCCTCACTATGCCTATCATCATTGTCGGAGTCTGCAGAGATACTGACATCAGTTTCCACGCTGGAGGGACCCTGACCCCCATCGCCACCTTTGAGGCGAAGACAATAGCTCTAATTTAATACCTGTACAGTATTGTTTACTTACACACATGCACGCACACACACACAGAGTTACAGGCGAGGTGGCACAAAGATATTACACAGACCTCACATTACCCAACAGTTGACATGCATGACACATGGCCCTCAACATTATGCATTGCAGCCATTCTTAAACCTTTTTACTAATAATTTACATCTCTGTGATGCTTGAGTTGTATTAGTAGGTGAAGTCCCTTCCCCTAGAACACACTGCACTCATGTACACATTATTGCTGTGCACCTGTATAGCACACTGGCATCTACTATAGACCACACCTCACAACTGTACAAATCATTGCTGATTGTGTAGATGTCTGGCACTTATGTTCTCTCTGTTTTTCACAACCTCTATGTGTTTGTCTGACACATAACTGGGGTGACATGAGGATGGATGTCACCAATTAATGACATGCATTTGATTTGCACATCAACTAAGCAGCAGTGAATGTATGTGCAATCATATCTGGTTACAACAATGACCTTCTTCGCGTAACATGGATATGATAAGCGTACACACCAGCCTCTTTTATGATATTAAAATGAAACTTGTCATGTATTGCATTTGAAAGCATTACACACCTTATATGTGACATATGACCTGTGCAATCCAATCAAAAAACAGACAGATGCGTTAGTTGTGAAGATACTGAATGAGATGTATACAATATTGTGGTTGCATAGCTATGAACACCCTTAAACCAATGCTTGGTTGAAGCTCCTGTTAATTGCACTACAGCAGTCGCAGTTCCTGGGAAGGGTATTTTAGCATGGCACATCTTGCCTTGGCATTATTTGGACAGTCTTCCCTACAAAGGTCCCCCAACTCTGTAAGATTGCAAGGCCAGCTCATGTGCACATTCCTTGGAGGTCACACTGGGGGTTTACTATTGGTGTTGAGTCTGTGCTTTATCTGGCCCAATTCATAACCTTGATTGTGTTCAGATAGAGCCATTCTTAGCTAGCTTTGGATGTATGCTTCAGTTTGTTGTTGTGTTGGAAGCTGAAACCCCTCTCCATCCTTGGCCATATTGCAGATGCTTGATGGCTGTGGCACACTCGTGAGTGTTATTTGTAACTGTTCAGAATTCCCTCCACCATGTAAACAGGCTTAGTTCCAGATAATGAACAGCGACCCTAATGCTGGACACTGTCACCATCAAGCTTCAACTTGTGTATAGTGGTCCTAAGATGAAGTGATGTGTTGCTTGTGCACCACCTGTAGCTTTAAGAATATTGTCTGTAGGTTTGAACATTAATCCCATGACACCATTACACATTGCAGCACATGCCTTTGGGAGACTTGATGTTACTTTTGGCTACCTATACACATCCCTGGATGGTGTCTGGTGTGGGTAACTGCTTCTATCTACTGACACCTCCCTATAGGCCAGACTTATGTAGAATCCAGGTGATTGTTGCCACCTGTTCTACGGTAATAGTACTTGCCTTAGAGTCCTGCAAGTCCCTCAGTGTTGCTGCATATCTACTGGCAGCCCCCCTGACCAGTTCTCAACATGTCTTGTCATCTGTTTTATAAGGACATCTGGTTCTTTTCAACAGCACTGTTGTCCCATATTTAATCCACCTTTTGATGACTGTCTCCACTGTGTTCCATGGTATATCTAATGTCAGGGACACTTTTTCTACCCTACTCCTGACTGATTCCTTTTCAAAATGAGTCCCCTTCAATGCTTTGTAAGCTTTCTGCCAAACATGTCTTTTGCTGTAGTAGGCAACTGGATAAATGTCAAATATATCTTACTAGAACAGTTGAACATTAGTTGGGGTAATCAGAGTCTTGTTAATTGATGGCATGTGTGTAACCAGAAAGAGAATGCTGTGATTACTGCAAGAGGTGCATCAACCAAGTAGTGGTTTATGTCTGTACGCATGTATGTAACCTGTTTATAGTACATTTCTTATGTTTAATATTTGCTGTCCTAATAGATTTGTTTGTCAGTAGAATTGTACAGATTATGGCTCACATTCAAGGTGGGAAATGCTCTGACAAGAATTTCTGTGATCTCACTGTTGTATAGTACACAATCCTGGCATTTCAACAGGGGTGTGTATACTCTTGATATCCACTGTATGTAGGTGTTCACATAGCTGTTTTTGGTAGGCATGGACAGAGGGTCATAACACAGTTGCACACTTCTCCGATTACAACCTTATAATCATGCCTATTCTACTACTCATATCATTGTCATGGCAATGCAACAACCGGTACCTGTAAGCATTTATGTCTGTTGTATGCACTGAAACTGATATTACACACAAGTAGAGCATGCACCCCTTATTTCCATACATAGATAAGTAAGTTGATTGCACAGTAACTTTGCTATCACATTGATAACCTGGAGGATGTCCCACATTCTTATCTAGGCTATTATGTTACAATGTCATTGTTAACTTGATAATGGTTTGCCTAACATAACACAAGTCTGTGTGTAAGTGACTACAGACATCAGGCACACATGTGCTTATGATACTGTACAGTTGAATGGTATGAACTCACTATATCACATGTATTTCAACACACAGTTCTGCAACAGTACTTTACTCTGCACATCCTTTGTATATGTCTGTAATATTTACAAGAGAAAATGTGTATCATAGTTATAAGCACAGGTAACATATGTATATGTACAACTTTCCAGTAGCTAGCCTATCAGTGGCACAATCAGTGGTGTTTGACAGTCACTCCAGTAGTTGCCAAATGTCAGCTGTCCTTTCCTGGGGTGAGTCAGGGGCCTGAGCTGTGATCTATGTTACTACAGACACAGCCACATGCTATGGCCATCTGTGCTGTTCAACAATACATCAGTACAACAAGTCTTGTTGAGAAACATAGTCTTTCATACCCTTATTTTCCATTATTACAGACCACCTATTGCATTCAATTACACGCTCACTTGTTTCACATGCCTTATTTATTTCCTGGAGTTTTCAGAGATATATCCATTCTATTTCTTCAAACTGAATCAGTTCTGAAGTAATTAACTGTCTATAACAGAGGTGTTTTGAATAGATGGCAGCTTGTCTTTTGTAGGTTATGCTCATGACCATGTGATGGCCTGTACACCAGTTAGTGTTCCCCAGTTGCTAATTGCATGCAGAACAGCTGTGTATTTATTCCAATAGCCAATGTCATGACAACACACTTTTATAATTGAGTACTCCATGTAGGCATTGGCCCTTTCCCTTACCTATGAGAAAGACATCCTGGAGGTGTGTCAGCTAGTACCTCTTACAGCAAGACTTGTGGAGACATGTCAACTAAATGGTGAAGGTTCAAGACTTGGGGACAGAATGCAAGTATTGCTGTTATGGTTTCAATACAGCTAGTTTAACAGTGTTTGAAAATGCTACTTCTGCATGGGTTTCAGTCTGTCAAAGTTCTGTGTCTGCATAGCTCTCAACTGTAGGCATATCCACATAATGGCCAGAGGTTTGCCTGTTATGTTTGTCTGCTCCTCAGACAGGTGTTGTCCTTGAAAATCATTAGCATACTCTGGTGATTGCAATCCATAAATGCTAACATCCATTTGTGTTTCTGTCTTTATATCCCTCAGAAAAGATATGTTACAACAAACCCTGTAACATCAGCAACATTCTGAGTGTATAACAGCAATATTTAAAGTATGGCCATCTGTTTGAGCCTCTGTCACCCAGTTATGTCAGGCTTTGTCCAGATGTCATACAGTAGAAGTTTGATAGGTATATGGTCTATCATTATTTAGGCCTGTCATTGCTGCTGAGGGGAAAGGCTGGACAACATGTGGAAGTCTGTACATTAAAGAGGTCAGTCTATAGAGAATGTTTTTAGATGCCCTTGTAACATATTGTATGTGGGGGAGCGTAAAAAGTGTCTTAAAGCTAGACTGTTAGAACATGTGAGACATATTAATGATAAGAAAGAAGACAGTTCTATAGCTGCACATTTGAATGCATTTCACCATGGGGACAGAAGTGGGTTACAAGGTACTGTTTTGGAAATAGTCTGTTTCGCAGTTTGATGAAACGTTCATAAAGAAATTAATTGTTATGCACAGAATCAATTTATATTTTTAAATGTGATGCTTCATCCCCTAGGGGGTTAAAGGACGACTGTAATTGGAGGCTGTGTATTCAAATGTAATTAAGTGTTAATTGCTTTTTGTATGTAAGGCATGCATTTCTTGTAATGATCTACTCCTTGAAAGCTTTGGCCAAGACATCAGAGTATAATATGTGTGAATTACTGGTTTGTTGTTTTTCTGTTTACTATCCTCAGTCATGCTAGTTTATTTGTTAAGAGGTCATTGTATGTCTGGCCATTGTGTATGACTTATCATGGTTTTGTAGCAGCATACTGTCCACTTGTTATTCGGACTATGGGGTGTGGGACAGATGTGAATGTTATGGGTTCTTTTTTATCCAACTGTGCATACTGCCCCAGTTATGGGTGGTCTATCAGCAGAATTATGTTTGTTTGGGCATTTAGAGACATGTATGCATATATATGTATATATTTTCATACACACACATATTATATATGTGTGTAGATATATATATATATATATATATATATATATATACATATATATATACACACACACAGACACACACACATACATATCTCAGTATTTATTGGTAATAAATCTACATATTGTCCTACATATGTATATGTATCTCCATACATATCTGTCTCTCTATATATGTATGTATGTTTTTTCATAAATATATATATATATATATATATATATATATATATATATATATATATATATATATATATACATATATATATATATATATATATATATATATATATACATATATATATATATATATACCAATCCTTCCTGATTGCACACTTTCTCTTCCCTATTGTAAACTGGCTGTAATGCATGGTATGTTTGACAAAAACATCCCAAAGATCTACAGCTCAAATGGCTTAGTGGTACGTTACTGTTGCTGTAGTGTACTGGGTCCTGGGTTCAAGACCTGGAAGGGCTGTTTATTTTGTTGCTAGACAGAACAAGAGCTGTTGGATAAAGAGTGATTAAGGCAGTTTTGAGTGGCTTTAAGTGGGTTTGCACATGTTTGCATGATGGTAAGCAATGCTAATACACATTTAAAGGAACAGTTGCTTCCACCATTTAGGCTTCACTTTAGTGATGCTTCCAAGTGTGCAAATTTGCTTAGCATTCACATTTAAGCAATGCTTAAACCTGCTAAGCAGACATCAGCCCTGGTAACCATTGCTCACATTCTAGTCTGATAAAATAGCAGAGTAATGACATCATTTAATAAGTGTATTTAATTTCCTGTACATAAAATGCTTCTATGTGCTGTTCTTACAGTAGCAAGAGGTGTGGCTATACTGTAAGGGACACTTGGATATACAAGGGTAGTATTGCATGTTATATGCACTCACACTTGCATGTTACACCAGCTACAGTGCACTGGCTGACATAAATAATGTAACACATATTGTTTTATTAAATTAGTACTTGTGGACTGGGGCGGAGCCTAGATGGCAAATGAGAGGAGTGAATTATGAGAGCTCCATAAACTAGCATAATAATGTAGGAAAGTTGTATTATTTTCAAGTTTAAAATGTCAGAAATCTATAGATAAACTACTAAACTATATAAATGTAAATTTTGGTGGAGATGTACAAAAATTTTCCTGTCAGGTAACTTGGACATATGCTGAATTACTGAATATGAACAACTCAAGGAATTCTCATCCAGATGCTGCTTTGAAAAAAAGAACTGCAACTGACGATGTCTACCTTACAGGAACTATTTTGGAGATGGATGGCATTAAAATGACTTAGAAAACCTCAAATTAAGTTCACAGAAACAGACTGATACTCATAAAGAACTATTACAGCAACACCATACAAAAATAAGAAATATAGAGACTTTTTTAAATGAAATTGAAGGCAGACACAAAGAGGAAGAATTCCAAAAAGAATTTCTGCTTAAACAGAATACATGACTGCTTAACAAAATAGATGACATGGAAAACAGGGAAAGGAGAAACTACATAAGGATCTTTGGTCTGCCTGAAAACACTGAAGGAAAAGACATTATTTCATTCTTAACAACCTGGATTCCTGAAGTTTTAGAAATGAAAGAGGGACTTTCATTTGGAATTGAAAGGGCACATAGAGCACAGAGGAAACCTGCTTCTAACTCAACAAATACTTCATCTAGATCCATAGTTATTAAATTTCTTTCATTTCTGGACAAGGAACTAATATTGAAATCTGCTGGGAGAAAATCACCCTTAAAATACAATCAAAGCCTGATAAGGTTTGACAATGATTATTCTTACAGATTGCTAGAACAAAGTTGCTAGAACAAAGGAAAAAAGTCTGGCCAATAATAAAATGATTGAAACAAAACAACATTAAAGCACAGCTGGTCTTTCTAACCAAGATAAAAATACTTTTTGTCAATAAGATGAGAACCTTTAATGACTTAGAAGAAGCTACTATATTCACCAAAAACAACATAGTGTCTATCCCAGAAGAAATGGAATAGATTATTGGAATGGAATACTCTTAAAAGAATAAAAGAAACAAATCCTTGGCATGATGCTAGAAAGAAGAAGCACAAAAGTGATTCCAAGATAGCTGTCCCAAAAAATAACTCTTACAACTACATCTCTCAAAGTATCAACTGATATGGTACATCACTTGTCATCTATTTTTATTTAAAAAAAGAAGGTTTCTTAAACAACTGAGAAACAGTAATGATTTATTCAGAATGTTCAAAGAGTCCAATAATTCTTCACAAACAAAGGCAGGTCAAGATGGGTTACTATTTACATTATATACAAGCCAAACAAAGCAATGTATAATATAAACATAGAAGATGTTCTTTGTGTTTCACTGTTGCAGTCATTACATTTGGGTTATCTTCTTGCAGTAGCCCTCAGTCGGCCTGATTAACAAAGTCTTGGATCCTGCGTCAGTTGCTGTCCCTTCTTCCATGATGTCAGGTTGTCAGGGGTATAAAAACTGCAGCTGACACCATTACATCAGTCATTCTTGCCGTGCGGTGCCCGAAGCAGAAGCAGTTCTCAAGTGCCGGTCGGCCGACTCCTGAAATTTTCGTTTTCGAGTTTCAGATCCAAAGTCTTCAACTAAAGCTAAGTACCCCATTGGAGAAACTTTTTCTTGCCCCTTACCAATGTCAGTAAAAGTTAATAATTGCATTACTTGTGGAAAGCAAATACCTCACAAAGATTTTAATTCGTACTGTATTCCTTGCCTAGGCCCTGACCATGACATACCTTGCTGTCGGTTTTGTGCTTTATTTAATCAGTGCACTATCCGTCGTTGGTATATTTTTGCTTCTAAATATTTTGTTTCTCGGTTTAATTATCTAGAAATGTCATCAGTTAGCCAACTGACTGCCGGGATTCTGAAAAAATGCAAAGATAAAGACAGAGACAGGCCGCCAAAGTCCAAAGCTGCTGACGACGCTTCTCCTAAGCCAGTCGCCAATTCGTTGGTACTCAGGCTCTTTCACAGCCCCTGATACCTGCTACTTCTGATTATCAGGCCTCTACTGAGATCCATTCAGAGTCCAGTATTTCGTGAGATGCTTCAACTGTGGAACCTGCTGATGTCTTTACCTTGGATGGGTCCAGAGCCGCTTTGCAGGCTCCGGCTTCTGAGGGTGTATTCAGGCATATGGACTTGCATATTAAACTGACACCTCCTTCTTCATTTAGGCCAAATTCTCGAACCATGTCTAAGAAACTGATGCCCAGGCCACATGCTCAGGCCTCTATGCATAAAAAAACAAATGATATAAATGGCTGAAGATCTTATAACTCTAATCAGGGGAAGCCAACCTCTTCCTTCTAAGAGACCTAGGACTGAAGTTGTTTATGAATATTCTGACCAGGATTCTGATTTTTCTGATTCTTCTGATAATCTGGATTTGTCCTTACCTACTTATGAGGATTCTGATGCAGAGGACTCTCTTCCCTCTGCTTCACCTCCAGATGATTTTTCTTTTGGTGAAACCTTACATACTCTAAGGGAGCATTTCGACTGGGAAAGCCAGGATTTTTCTGATTCAAAAAAGAGGCTTAGGGATTTTTTACTCCTGTCTCAGCATAGGCCTTTAGCTATACCTCCTCTACTAGACATTGTTGATAATGCCTTTTCAGAATCTAGTTTGGCCCCTGATTCTTTGTCTCCTGCTCCTAGAAAACCTGACAGATATTACAGGGTTCCTGATTCTCATAAGTTCCTTTTTAAAAATTCTATTGCGGATTCAGAGACTATTTCACAGGGAACCAAGGGCATCAAGGTTTGTACTGCTAAAAATCCTACCCCCTCTGATAGAGACTACAGGGCGCTGGATAGATGGGGTAAGAAAGTTTACACTTCTGCAACCTTGAACATTAGGGCTTTAAACTGCCAGTTTCAACATGTTATTGGATTGCTTAAACAGAAAATGATGTTACTTCCTGACTGTGCTGAAAATAAAGAATTACAGGATTTAATGCATTCTGCTGAACAGCCTGGAAAACATATTTTGCAATGTGGATATGATTCATTAGAGGCCTCTTGCAGGGCAGCTGTTACTGGGTGTGTGCTCAGAAGGCATGCTTGGCTTAAGGAGCAATCTTTGCCTGATCATGTTAAAGCTAAATTGTTGGATGCTCCCTTAAATCAGGACTGCCTGTTTGGCAACAAGGCTGAGGAAGTTCTTAAAAAGATGATAGATAAAGCTAAATCTATGCAAACTGTTAAAGATTTCTTATAAGTTCAGCACTGGCCCTCTAAAAACTGGTCCTTTCCAGACCCTTCCAGGTCTTCTCAAGCCAAACCCAAATACAGCAGAAACCCCAGGTTTCAATCCCAAGGGACACACAAGACTAGGCAGTGGGGGGTTTCCGCATCCAACCCTGGAGTAGTAAGACTCCCCCTATGGAAAACTGTGTCAGTGACTTGCTATTAGAACTTCCAGTCACTTCCCAACTGAATGCTTCTTTAGATGGAAAGATTGGTCTGCAGGCCAAAAACTGGGAACTCATTACCCAGGACAAATGGGTTTTAAATATAGTGTCCCAAGGATACAGATTTCATTTCCACACATTACCAACACCAAGCGGGTGGCCAGATCTACCCCCATATCAGTGGGCAGAGGCCCAAAATCAAGTACTCTCTCTCTTAAACATGGGGGCTATTCAGTTGGTACCAGAAGAGGAAAGGGGACAAGGTTTCTATTCAAGACTTTTCCTCTTACCCGGAAAAGGCAATACATGGCATCCTATCCTGGACCTTTCTACTCTAAACACCTTTCTGGTGATTCCAAAATTCACAATGCTGACTCTTCACCAGCTGCTTCCTATGCTAGGCAAGGATGCATGGTTGACAACACTAGACTTAAAAGAAGCATACATGCACATCCCTATCAGGGAGTCTTTCAGAAGATACTACACTTCAGAGCAGGCTACATGCACTATCAGTTCTCTGCACTGCCCTTTGGCTTATCTACTGTACCCAGGGTATTCACAAAGTGCCTAGATCCAGTCATTGCATTTTTCAGGCAAAGAAATATGCAAATATACCCATACCTGGACGATTGTCTAATTCAGGCAGAAAGAAAGGACATTCTTTTGAATCATCTGGCCTTTGTTCAAAGGGTACTGACTTGTCTGGGGTTCACCATAAACAAAAAGAAATCCCACCCGGTACCCTGCCAACAAATTATATTCCTGGGAGCAAGCTTGGATACAACTTCCCAGATGGCTTTCCTCATGAACAAATTCATTTGACAACTTACTTCAAACAAGTGGTCACAAAAACCCAGCTATCTGCAAGGCAAATACTGCAAGCCTTGGGGTTCATGGTCTCCTGTATTCTTCTAATTCTGTATGCAAGGCTGCATATGAGGAAAATACAATGGTATCTCAAAAGCCTATGGTGTCAACATTTACAGGATCTAGAAGCAAGGATTCCTATCATACCTTACCTACGCCTAGAGTTCTTTTGGTGGGCAGAGGCCTGCCACCAAAACAGGGGACTACCATTTACATTACCCCCTGCCACTCATATCTTAACAGATGCATCAAACTATGCATGGGGGGCTCACCTGGCAGGGAAGTGCATTCAGGGCAAATGGAACCCAAGTCAAATGCACCTGCACATAAATCAAAAGGAAATGTTAGCTGTACAGAATACTCTGACAGCCTTCAAGGACCACATTCTTCCAGGACAACTAATGGTAAAAACAGGCAACACCACTGTCATGTGGTACATAAACAAGTAGGGGGTACACATTCTTACCCCATCTGCAGACTAGCCATGGCATTGTGGAGCACAGCCTTGAGCTACCAAGTGAATCTACAAGCTCAATTCCTGCCAGGAAAACTAAATATACTGGCAGATGGACTAAGCAGAAACCTCATGGACCCACATGATTGGAAACTCGAACCAAGGATTTTCAACATGTTGACAAGCAAATGGGGGAGCCCAGATATAGACCTGTTTGCCTCCATCCAGAACCATCAACTGGACACATTTTGCACAAGGATTTCCCACAAGCTAGCTTGGAAAGTGGATGCTTTATCCTTCAGCTGGAGTTTATGCCCTTCCTCCTCTGTCTGTGCTCTCCAAGGTACTACTAAAGATCAGTCAGGACAAGCCAAGGATGATTTTAATTGCATCAGACTGGCCTCGCCAACACTGGTACCCACTCTTGTGCAGTATGTCACGCTTGGCTCCATGGCACCTGCCTCAGACTCCTTCCTTGTTGTTTCAGCAGGAGAACCATATTCTGTACCCTCAGCTGCAAACCCTGAACCTAGCAGCCTGGTTAATTACCTAATCTCTCCTTTACCATCCCTCAGTAAATCAGTGATGGATATCATTTTAGAGGCAGGGAAGCCTAGTACTAGAAAATCTTATACTGCAAAATGGAAAAGATTCTGTGCCTGGAACCAATCTCAAGGAATGAATGCAGCAGTCCCAGTTTACCTCAGATTCTACAATACTTGACTGAGATGCTTCATAAGGGCTTGTCTTTTTCCTCCATCAAAATTCATGCCTCAGCCATTTCAGCTCATTATAGCATAGAGCCTCCTCTCTTCTCTCACCCACTGCTCAAGCAGTTCCTCAAAGGAGCCAAAAATGTAAGGCTACCCAGGAGAGTTCCAACTCCAGCCTGGGATCTTAACTTTGTCTTGGAGAAACTCACTCTTCCTCCTATCGAGCCAGCTGCCACTGCAGATTTAAAATTTCTTTCCTGGAAAACAGCTTTCCTTTAGCAATCGCTTCTGCAAGAAGGGTATCTGAATTACAGGCCCTTATGGCAGTGGAACCTTTCATTATCTTTCATGCGGACCAGGTGTCCCTCAGAACCAATCCCTCCTTCATGCCCAAGGTGGTATCCAGTGTAGCTCTTAATCAGTCCATTCATTTGCCTACCTTCTTTCCTAACCCACAGAACAAAGGGGAACTGATACTTCACTCTTTAGATGTGCACAGACAGCTTAGATTCTACTTGGACAGGACTAAACCTCAAAGGAAATCTGAACAACTGCTGATGGCATTTGCTGCAGGGACAAAGAGGAAAGCTATTTCAAAACAAACCATGGATAGGCCACTGCATTCATTTCTGCTATAAGCACCATGGAAAACCTATCCCACAGGGCATCAGACCCCATTCAACAAGGGCTGCATCTACCTCTACAGCCTTTCTCAGGGGTGTCCCTACTATGGATATCGTAGAAGCTGCTACCTGGATTTCTGTGCATACAAGCATTATCATTTGCCTATTTTCTCTAAATCCAGGGCTGGTTTTGCCACTGCAGTCTTGCAGGGCCTTATAGCTGGTCCAAATTCTATTTAAATTCCTCCTCCCAGCCTTAGCTTTGGGAATCTACCCAAATGTAATGACTGCAACAGTGAAACACGAAGAACATAGTACAGTTGTGCACTCTTACCATAAATGTAGATTTTCGAGTGTATTCACTGTTGCAGTCCTGGTTACCCTCCCTCCAGCTCCCTTTCTTCTTTTGGCTATACCTCTACTCTCACTTACTATGCTCTAAAAGCTTTTTGGTGTATTTGCTTTTTTATTGGAGGTATATCCTTGTATTTATAGATTGAATTGCTTCCCATTAGGGGGGCACCTGACATCTGGGCCAAGAAAAACTGATGTAATGGTGTTGGCTGCATGATTTATACCCCTGATGACCTGATGTCATGGAAGAAGGGACAGCAACCGATGCAGGACCCAAGACTTTGTTAATTAGGCCAACTGAGGGCTACTGCAAGCAGATAACCCAAATATAATGACTGCAACAGTGAATACACTCGAACATCTACATTTATGGTAAGTGTACACAACTGTACTTTTCTATTCCCCTACTTGAACTCAGTGAATACTTATCTTGTTCATTTTTCATTGATTTTACTTATAATAATTTAAGTAATTAATTAACTAATTCAACAAGGTACCAGTCAGAGTTCAGACTCAGATGTAACAAATTAACATCATATACAACAGCAGTAACAGAATGTTTTGAAAAAAAATGCTGTCATAGAGACTAATGCTTTGAAAAAAAATGATGTCATGGAGACTAATGACTTCTTCAGTTAAGGTATGGTTTAGAAATGTCATGTATATCCTGGTTAAATAATAGTAACAAGCTGTTAGTACAAATGTCATCATTATTCTGTCTAAATGTAGTTAATATCAATTATGGCAGGTATCACAGCTTTGAGTGCTGTTTGATCAATCCTGATATTGGTGTGTGTGTGGATGCAGCTGTGTCTGGCAGCTAGTACAAATGTCATTATTCTGTCTAAACATAGTTAATATCAATTATGGCAGGTATCATAGCTTTGAGTGCTGTTTGATCAATCCTGATATGGTGTGATATGTAGATGAAAAATGTTCTAATATAGAAAAACACCAGAGCAATTAAAACTAGATCTGCAAGCACCCATAGCCTACAAAGAAATTACAGATACAATAAATGAGGGTAAAATAATAAAGCTCCGGGTATAGATAGCATAATTATGGAAATATATAAACATTTTCCTTCAAAGATGCTATCCCTTTTCCATAAAACTCTATTTATAATTCAGTCACAAGCTTCAATACCACCCTCCTGGAGATATTCCTTAATCACACCAATCCTAAATGAAAAAAAAAAATCCCCAAACCTCTGTACCTCATATAGACCTATATCATTATTAAATAATTACTATAAAATATTTATGACAGTATAAACTAACAGAATGAAAATACCACTATCCAAAACAATAAATTATGATCAAATTGGATTTATGTATCATAGACACACACATGACAATATTAAAAGGATAATTTATCTTATAGATTATGTTAATAAAAAAAAATAAAGAAACAACTCATAATTAGCTTAGATATATGGAAAGCCTTTGAGTCCCTAAATTGAGACTATTTATTCAAAATCCTAATGCTGTGTAAATTTCCTGCATCCTTTGTTCATCTCCTTAAGAATATATATACAAATAATTTTGTGTATGTCAAGTTAGGTCCTTTTACGTCTGAATATATGCATATAACAAAAGGCACTAAACAGGGATGTCCCATGTCACCGATTCTGTTTGCTCTGGCTATTGAAATATTGGCAGATTCAATTCATAACAATATAAAAATCAAAGGAACAGATGTTTATGAACAATATAATTCTAAAGTAATGCTATTTGCTAATGACATATTACTAACATTATCTAATATAAAAGAGACAGAAGAATTAGATATATTAATTGACAAATTTCACATGACTTTAGGACTCATTTCAATAAATCAAAATTAAAATTTTTATTTTTTAAATAAAAAGAACTGTAGACTAAGCGGGATCACATCATAGGGAAACAAACATCTACTTTAAAATATCTACGAATTGAGTTATGTAAGCATAATAATGAATTATTCTAAAACAAACTACAATAATATCAGCAATACAATTAAAATCTCTGTGGAAAAATGGAACAAAATAATATTAACATTTGCAGATAGACTACAGTTAATAAAATGGTTTTACTGCCCAATATCCTATATATAGCCTTGGCAATACAACTGTTACCAGAAAGGAATATACTTAAAGAAATAAATTTTTATGGTTTTCCCAAAAGAAACAGAATAGCTTTAATACATCGTATCAGACCATGGAAACAGGGAGGATTAAACTTTCCTGATATAGAAACATATATAAGCATCAATATCTAAAGCAATCTCAGATTGGATAAGTCCAAATTACTCTGCAAATTGGAAAAAATACTAACTATAATATCAATAAATGAATTTTATTTACAACAAAATTCAAATAACAGTTAAAAACAATTTGCCATGGCACATATTTATTTATTTATTATTTATTTATTCACATTTGTTGACCGGGTATGTCCGACTGGATACAAGTCCATTTTCAGCGGAGGCCCGGCGAGAAAAGCTCCACAAATTAAAATATTACAGACATAGTTACAGATGAAGAATCCTAGCAATTAAAATATTACAAACATAGTTACAGATGGAGAACATAGTACATTCAGTAGATAACTAGCATCTGTTATAGCCACGAAGTCATAGCAGATATTTACAATTGTTACAATAAGAAGTTACTACCATATAAAAAGTAGATAGGCATGGCAGTATCAGAGCTTGCTGTAATCAAAGGTAGTTTGTGGGGTGAAAGAGAGGTAGACGGTAGATGAAGTGGGTGAAGTTAGAGGGGAGAGTTACAAGGGCATAGCCAGCATGTTTTTAGGTGCTCTTTAAGTAAAGCTTTGAAGTGAGTGCATGATGGTAGAGAGGTTATTGTGGGGGGAAGGGTGTTCCATAATTTGGCTATAGTGCTGGAGAATAGTATTAGTATGCAATGTAACATAACTAAACCCACTAGTATGATTAATTATTGCATTGACTCATTTAGGAAAATTATTAATGCAAATATAGATTTAAAAATCTGGTTTGATGTTTTAACATCATCTATAGTGACAAAGAACTTTCCACATAAAATATATAGAGAAATTATTAATTCCTATGAACAGAAAGGATTTGTTTGTTGGCTCCAATGTGTCAAAGAACTAAAAGTTTAGATATGCAAGTAATAAAAAGAACATAAAAAATTCCACAACAGGACTGGCTAACTTTACAGAATATTCTGTTATATTCGCAAGATTTAAGTAGAATAATTAACAATTCTTCATTTAAAGAATTACCTAAATTTATAAAATACATATATGAAATCATATATAATGACTTTGACATGGGAAACAGTATTTCAAAATTTTACAGAATATTGATAAACTATAAAACAGCCCCCAGAAAACCTCCTATTGGAAATATGTAACAAAAGGACATTCAATACAGTTAACTGAAGATATTAAAACAAATATCTTATTATCAATAAAATATACATCCTTTACACAATACTGGGAAATTTTTAATTGGAAATGCTTACACAGAGTATTCTTAATCCCAGACAGAACCAGGAAAAATGAGTTCTTCCATAAAAGGAATATGTTGGAGATGTGACCAAGTACACAATGCAGATTGGAACCACATTTTCTTTGTGTTAAAATTAAGCCATTTTGGAATGGTATTAATAACTTTCTACAAGCTTTATTTAATGAATCATTTTATTTAACTAAAGTTCTTGTTTTATTAAATGTGAATGAAGATCCTTATTTGATTAGGTCAAACATGTATCTAGTATGGACTATACTTGCAATTTCATGGAAGTGTATAACAAGAAGATGGAATACAAACAAAATACCAACTTTGGAAGACTTCTACAGCCTACTGAAGACCACAACATTATTGGAAATTAAAATTAAAGAACTATGAATTTATCCAAAGCCATTTATCAACAACCCTTGGGGAAAAGTCATTGATTGACACTGTACAATAATTGATCAGACACTCTGATAATGGATTGGACATACTTATAAAGTAACTGTATACATTAAGATCTGTTACAGTGTCAAGCTAACGTAAATACTGTACAAAGTTATTTAAGATGTTATGTATAAATACTATGCAATTCATTCAAATGTATTTGAAAAATAAAAAAAATAAAAATTGAGAAAAAAATTAGTACTTTTAACACTGCTTTTCCATGTAAATTAGATTGCTTATTGTTGTACTCGAACCAGGCACCCCTGCATGCAACGCTGGGACTCTGAGTACTACACTATCTTGTTCTTGGTGTTTGAGCTGTATGTTCTTATGCGTCTCCTATTGGATATTAACATGTTATTATTATATTAACTGTAGACTATTATGATTTTGCCCATGTCATTGGGACTGCTGTCATGTAATAATGGCACACATGTCAGTTTCAGACCTGTATCCTTCAAAACATTCATCCTACTGCATAACCTGTTGCCTTTCTACTTTCTGTCTGCCCTCTGTGCAAATGTGCAGATGTCAGGTATTGCTAAGGCCATACAACTATGTAGGTTCCCAGATAGAATTGTGCTGTGGGCCTGGACACTGCTGCTAGTTCCAACATATGGTGCATTCCTTCATGTGGCCCTTGGCCCTTTTCCTTGCCTGTGTGAGGGACTGGGCTACACATTCATAGACAGTAGGTGGGAATACTTCACAGGACCGGACATTTGGGGACAGACCGACAACATGGGGGACATATCCTCAAAATAGTGATTAGATTCTATATCACCAGTGCTGTTATACACATGGTGGGTTGATAGATTGTCAGGGTTTGTGTGGACATGCATTTAGTGAGTGACTTCACATCTGACAGTAACATGTCTCTGACATACTTCTCCACAGCATGCTGTCCACAGAGTGGTCACATGCTTGCCTGTTATGTTTTGTCTATTCCCCAGACAGTTGGTGTCCTTGAAAAATCAGTCGGGGACTCTGGAGAATCCAGTCAGTAAATACTCACACCTATTGGTATTATAGATGTCATATTCCTCATAAAGGATCTGTTACAACAAGCCCAGTAACATATGCAACTGTTTCAATTTATGACAGCAATATGTCCGATCTACTCCTGTGTTTGTGCCTCTGTCCCTAAATGATGTCAGACTTTGTCTAGATGTCATTGAGGCTCAGATGTATTTTGAATCATTATTTCTTGACTTCATTCCTGCTACCATCCCAGTGATGTAGTAGACCCACAGACATGTCAGGGAAGAGGCCATAGATATGAGTCTGGAGCCTGTACATTTTGAGGTGAACTGTACATGTGAGAGCCTGGGTATGTCTGACCATTGTTAACAAACTGTCAGGATTGTGTACACATGTCATGTACATATGTTATTTGGGCTGTTTATGGAGGGGGTGGATGTAAGTGTTATGGCTTAGGTTCATAGGTAGGTACTAGACTATCGGTCCAATGGCCTACGTAAGCCTAGCCAAGCCAACAAGGTTCCCTGGCTTACACCACCCAAAAAAGCTATTTTCCTGTGCCACTGTCGAGCAGAGACACAGAAGTGATCCCCGGGATGTATTTCCTATCTCCCATCCACTCATCAAAATTTCTCTTGAAGAGTGCTAATGAAGATTTTTGCTTGACATAGATGGGTAGGCTGTTCCAGAGTATGGGAAGTCTCTGGGACAGGAATCTATCCCTGCAGCATGTCCTGTTTATTGTGGTGACAAGGTTTAGGTCCCTAGAGTGTGTAGCTCAGAAGGATTGGGATTTCTTTAGGTGTAGCATGTCCAACAGCTCTGGGTTTGACATAGCTTTATATTTTAGGCAGAGATCACCTCGGAGTAGGCGATATGCTATGGAGTAAGGCTGGAGTTTTTTGAGGTGGTCAGTGTAGGGCATTTGTTTGAGGCCAGTAATCCTCTTTGTGAGGTACTTCTGAGGCCTTTCCAGCTGCTGCAGATGTTTTGTGAGGTACATTCCAAAAGGGGCGTTGTACTCTATAATGGGCCTAATGAGTGTCGAGTAGAGGGGAACAATGACCTCTTTTTTCCTGGATGAGAACCCTTTTATGATGAGGTGTGCCACATAGAAGGACTTCCTGACTACTGTGGAGATGTGACTATCAAAGGAGAGACTACTGGCCACCTGGGTCCCAAGGTCTCTTATCACACATTTGGTGTTAAGTAGATTGCTGCCTATGTGGTAGTTCATGAGTACAGAGTTTCTACCAAAGGGAGTGACACTGCACTTTTTGGCATTGAACTTGAGACCATGGCTCTCAGGCATCTGTCTCAGCGAGGCCCTTCTGTAGGATGTCCACATCATTTGGGGACTTGACTGCGGCTCCCAGTTTGCAGTCATCTGAGAACTTCATTAGCCAGAGGCCTTCTGTGTTAGCCTGTACTTCAGAGAAGTAGATACCAAACAGGAGAGGTGCCAGGACAGAACCCTGTGGTACTCCACTTGTCACTGCTTTGAGGTCAGATTTGGAGTCTGCAACTTTTACAGTGTGGGTTCTATCAGTGAGCCAGTTGGCAACCCATCTTGTGATGTAGGGATTTATACCTAGTTTAGTGAGTTTAGCTATAATTCCAGAATGGTGTTGAAAGCCTTGGCGATGTCAAGATAGGCTCTGTGAACCACCTTACCCTCATCTATACTTTGGTGACTGCCTCAAAGAAGTCGATCAGTTTCAGGAGGCATGCTCTGCCTTTCACAAACCCGAACTAGGTGGGATCCAGAGTTTGTAGGTTACTGATGTCTTTGTTTATGAGTTCCATGATGATACATTCCATGGCCTTGCAGACCAGGCTCGTCAGGCTAATAGGTCGATAGTTCCCGGGATCAGTGGTGGCTCCCCCTTTGTGGAGTGGGATAACTGTTGCTGTGCGCCATTCAGTGGGCACAAAGCCTGATGTGAGGCGATTATTGAACATTGTGCTTAAGTGGGGAGCCAGGTCTTTCTGAATTTCGTGTAAAACGCAGCCTGCTCCTTTTTCATCTGACTGTGCATGCTGCCCCAGTTTATGTTGGTCTATTGGCTGTATGTGTTTGTAGGGGCAGACTGAGACATGACCTGTACCATGGTCAGGATTCAGAGTACACTGAGAATTGGGCCAGTATATGTAGGGCTAGTGTGTGAATGGCATATAATGATGTATTTGTTCACACAGTCCGTATACTCTGCTGTTCACTTGACTTACCAGTATGTGACTGAGTGTGGTGATATTGGTTGTGGGTATGCACTTTCACAATGGTGTCTGTTTTTCAGTGCTCTTACATTCCTGTAGTGCCTGATTATATTTGGAAATACATGTGTAATTACCATATCAGATTTCCTATTTCAATTAGTTGATGCCATTTCACTAAATATGTGTTACAGCACACAGGAGGGTGTTACTGCAGCACCTGTGTTGACTTATCTATGCCGGTACTACTTCAGATACATCCCCATTTTCATGGCTTCCACCCACCACTTTGTCAGCCTTCGTCAAGATTCATTGCAGTAAGGGGATCTGAGCATACCTCTGAACTGGCTGGATTGGTTCAGGATGTGCAGTTTTATTGCTCATATGTCTGGTCTGTTTTACAGATTATTCTAATTTCTCTGGTAAATCACTGTGATGATATGATAGTTGTTGTCAGTAAATTATGACATACATTGCATTGTCATACCTCTCATCCATCAGGATATGTATGCTGAAACAAACTGTGTCACTCTGTCAAGAAGAGTACAGTGGGACAATGACCTCTTCCTTCCTGGATGCAAAAGTGTTAGTAATGAGATGTGCCACGTAGAAGGACTTTCTGACCACAGTGGCAATGCGGTGGTCAAAAGAGACATTGCTGTCAACCTGTGTACCCATATCTTTTGTGACACCTTCTGTGTTCAGTGGACTGCCATCTATGTGGTAATTAATGGGAACAGGATTTTTCCCAAAAGGGATGACAACACATTTTTTGACATTGAGCTTAAGGTCATGACACGGACACCAGTTATTGGTCTCATTGAGGCCTTTCTGTAGGATGCCAACTTCACTTGGGTAGTTAATAATACCTCCCAACTCGCAATTGTCAGCAAACTTTGTCAGCCAGAGTCCCTTCATGTTGGCATGGACTTCAGAGAAATAGATACAAAACAGGAGAGGACCCAGGATAGAACCCTGTGGGACTCCACTTATGACTGCAGTCTGACTTGAAGCCAGCTATTTTCACACTGATTGTTCTGTCTGTAAGTCAGTTTGCAACCCACCTAGTGATATAGGGGTCGATGCCTAGTTTAGTGAGTTTTTGCATGATTCCTGAGTGGGGAATGTTCTTACAGGCTTTGGCCAGATCAGGGAAGGCTGTATGAGCCGCCTTGCCTTCATCCGCAGCTAATACCTAATACCTAAAGTGACTGCCTCAAAGAAGTTGACCAGGTTGATTGAGCAGTCATGACCTACCCTTCACCAAACCAAACCGTGTGGGATTCTGAGTGTGGAGATTCCCATATCCCTGTTTATTAGGTGCATGATGATGCATTCCATAGCATTGCATAAGACTTGTCAGGCTAATGGGGCAATAGTTCCTATGGTCTGTAGTCGTTCCTCCTTTGTGGAGATGGTTGACTGTAGCAGTAAACAATTCAGTAGGGACAAAGCCTGAGGTGAGGCTGTGATTGAACAGGGCACACAGGTGAGGTGCCAGGTCACTCTGTAGTTACTGTAGAACACAGTCAGGGATGTTGTCAAGTCCCATAGAAGCTGTATTCTTGGCCTTGGACAGTGGCATTTTAACCTGTGCAGTAGTAATACTGGGTGCCTGGCAGTGTAATGCTATTGTGATTTGACATTTGGGGAGATGGGTAAAGTTGGCACTGACTCTGTCGGCCAGTATATTGGCAATATCTGTCGGTTCAGTCAAGGAGTTACCATTGTTCAGTATCTCTGAGCAAATGTTGGTATTGTCATGGAGATTCTTTACAAAACTCTAGAAGGCCTTGTGGATGTCTTTACTATTGTCTGTAATTCTGTTTTCACAGCTAACTTTAGAGTATTTGATGAGGGATCTCAACTTTTTGTTGAGGCTTATAAGAGGGTTATTCCATTCTTGGGATGTCACCTTATTCCATATCAGTTTCCTCCTTCTGTTGTATAGTTTCTTTATGGCAGGGGACTACAAGATTGGTTTCAATTTTTTGGAGGAAAGCATCTTGGTTCTGTTGGGTATGGCAGAATTCATGCATTTGTGTTTGAGTTCAGAGTGCATTGGTGCATTGGTGTTTGATTCTGCAACAAGTCTCCATTTGCATGGCTGGCATGAGGCTAGCCACCTCTGTTTTAGGAAGCCAAAGTTAGCTTTGGAATGTCTTCTCAGGGTGGTTACCTTTGCAGGGAGGGTGGGAGCAATGTGGATTTCCAAGCTGATGATTTTGTGGTCAGATTTAACAAGGGAGGAGTTGACTATTGGTGCACAGCAACAGTCACCCATGTTAGTAATAACCAGGTCAAGGGTGTTGCTATCTGTAGTAAGTGTAGTAATGGGCTGGTCCAGGCCATTGCAATTAATGAATTCCAGGAAACTTTGGGCAAGTGCATGGGTGCATGAGTATCTTTCACAGTTAATGCTGGGGTAGTTGAAGTAAACCAGTATGTGAGTATTAGGTTGGGCACTAATATTCTCCAGGGTGATTAGGAACATGGAGTGTGAGTCTTGGGACATAGTTGGGGACCTATGGAAGGCTACGACCTCAATCACTGTCTTAACCAGTGTTAGCTACACCTGCAGTATCTATGACGCATTATGTTGGGCTACCAGTATGGAGGTGTGCACATCCTTTATGAATGCAGAAATACCACCTCCTTTGGAGCTTCAGTCCAAGCTCTGCAGCCAAAAGGTGTGGAATGAGTTATTAGCTGGTAGTGCAGGGGTGCTTTCTGCTGCCTTTAACCAGGTCTTTGTAACTGCACAGATGTCAATGTTCTCCATTTTCAGGATTGCTTCCAGTGAGTGCAGTTTCAGATTTAGACTTCTAGTGTTGAGCAGCATGACCCTCAGATTGCATGTGTGTGTAGCTGTTATATATTTCTGTGTATGTATATATATATATATATATATATATATATATATATGTGTGTATATATATATATATATATATATATATATATATATATGAAAAAACTTCAACCAAGTCCCAGGATAAAAATAAAACAAACAATCCCAGTGCGGAAAGAACTGCCAAAAATTATATAACAGCCAAGAAATGTATAAACCAAAGTAGATGCGTGGCTTCAAAGAACAAATCAACGTATATTCCAAAAAAGTAGAAGTTTAATAACGTGAGCACTTTCGCGGTCCTGCCTCTTCTTCAGACGTGAATAAAAACATTAACAATGGTGCTTACATATAGTAAAATTCAAAAAACATCACTTCCTGAACAAAAAACATCATTTCCTTGACCCAAAACTACAAAATACAAGAATATGAAAAACTACAACTACCATAAAGCGCTAAGTATAAAAAAGCATATCTACGTTGAAATACAATGACAATCAAATATAAAACATTGAATCTAAGTTCATCTAATAGATCTACCTTTAAGGGATGGTTTAAGGGGGACGGATTCATTGAGTCCCCTACCCCAATGAGCCGCTAACCGCAAAATCCACCAAGTTTCTGCTACTTCAGTGCGATTAACAATATAGCCACCTCTTAAACAACTTGGCTGAACATGTATTACTTGAAATAAAAAAGTATGATGCTCATAAGAGAGCATATGCTTAGATATTGCACTACAATTGTCACCTCTGGCAAAGCAATACATATGATCACGGATCCTCTCCCTCAAGGACCTATTGGATTTGCCTACATAAAATCTGAAACATGATTGACAGCAGGCAACATACACTATATTATGTGTATTACAATCAGAAGTACACTTGATTTCCCAAAGCCTGCCGTCATTAGGGGAACGAAAAAATCTTGAAGTGTCTATGTATCTACACTGGGGACAATGGCCACATTTATTGGTATGATGAAAGTGAAAACTCTTGCTTAAATCAGAGGACATACATAAAGAAGGAAAACAAAGAAGTTGTTTAAGATTCTTGGTGTTCGTATAGGTGTATCGTGGGCAATTACCAACTAATTGCTGAACATCATTGTCGATCATCAGAATATTCCAATTATTGATGATTGTTTGGTGAACTACAGAGTTATTATTTGCAAACCATCGATAACCGTCTATTGTCACATACTCTACTTGTATTATGGTATGTAGAATTAGAAAAATAGGGTCTCCCAAGACTAGTCCTTAAAGTTGTAACAGTATTGCAAACAGACTCTACCTTGTTGATGGCATAACCTCTGCTACAAAAATGTTTCCTAAGAATAGAAAGCTCCTGTTTGAAGGAAGTATCATCAGAGCAAAGGCGCGAGATCCTCAAAGCTTGCCCTCTGATTATATTATCAAACAATTTATGTGGATGCATGCTTTGAGGGGATAGAAAAGAGGCTGTATAGCATGCCTTACGAAAGACTTTTGTCTTAATGGATCCAGACTCACGATAAACAGTGACATCCAAATAGTCTACTGAATCTGAAGAGTAGGACATAGTAAATCGAAGAAAGCCATCAAGATTGTTGAGATATTCAAAAAACTGTACAAAGGATGCATGGGTACCGCGCCAAAGGAGAAAGAGGTCGTCCACAAATCATCTGAAAAAGGGGATCTGTGGACAGTTGAAAAGTACCTCTCTCTCCCAAGCCACCATTACCAAATTGGTATATGAATTAGCGCAACTGGTACCCATAGCAACACCAGTACTCTGTCTATAAATGGTATTCTTGAAAAGAAAGAAATTGTTTTCTAAGACAATCTCAAGAAGTAATGCCAATAGGTCTGCCTCAGTTGCTGACATGAACTCACAAAGTAAATTTCTGACCATAGTAATACCTTGATCATTGGGTATACAGGTGAATAGGGACGCCACGTCCATGGTCACAAAAGTTAAACCATTCATATCCTCATAGCTACTAAGAAAGCCATGTAGATCACTGAGAAACTGCCCAGTGTCTTTCAAAACATAAGAGAACTTGGATAGTACAAGTTTGAGTTTAGCATCTAGAAATGTTGAAATAGGCTCAGTGAGCCAGCCCTCTCCCGCCACTATGGGACGCATAGGTGGATTTATAAAGTCCTTGTGAATTTTGGGCAGTCCATTAATGCATGGTATAAGGGGGCATTCAACAGAAAAATATTCATAAAGTTCATCAGTTATTAAACCTGAAAGCTTACAATCTAGTAACAGACTTCTAACATTATTACATGAGCTGTTAACCGCTATTGATGTAACAACATCATATGCATTAGTGGCTAACATACTAATCATTGAGTCCACATAGGAAGACCTATTCATAACCACAATGCGACCACCTTTGTCGGCAGGGCGTACAATAATATTGGCATTAGCTTTAAGCGAAGAAAGTGCCTCAAGTTCATTTTCATTCAAATTATCAGAAGTACTAGAAAAAACAGATTTAAAGTCTCTATACAAGTCTTTTTCAACACTTCTTACGAAGAGTTCTAGATTAGGTCGCAATAGGGGATTTGCCAAACTCTTCTTTTTAAAAGTATGCTCACCTTTGGTTGTATTGTCCTGGTAGAGTAGTCTAAGGTTTAAATTCCTTGCGAACAATCTTATCGCAAGAATATAATCACTAATATCAGCATTGCTAGTAGGAACAAAAGAAAGTCCCTTGTTAAGGACGGAGAGTTCTGCTTCAGTAAGAAAATGTCCAGATAAATTGCATACTAGCGAGGTTGAACCCATCTGTGAATCGAATAACTGGTCTCTACATCTGAATCTCGTCGTTTCATTGCCCTCATTGTTTCTTGTTCCAGGCTCCTCTTCTTGCCCATGCGTATTGGCAACGGAGCATTGGGAAAATCCTGTTGTTGGTTAGAACTAGTAGAATCCTGTTGTCGATTAATTGAAAATTTTCCAAAATTGGTTTTTGGTTGCACTACCATATTGGTGCGCGAACTGCAATCATCAGGTACAAGTTGTGGTACGTTGCGTGTTTCGGCAGAGATAGAGTGTTCTGGAGTCATTGATTGTGAGGTAATAATAACCTCACCTTGTTGGCAGTCTTTATTCTCAGAGCCAACGTGTAGAGACGAACCTCCAGATGTGACAGTCTCTTCACTGGAGACTTGATTAACATCAGGTATAATATCTCCTGATGTTAAGACCTTGGAATAGGAAGTTGCAGTACTAACTCTTCTATAAACATTGGGTTTGGCTGCTGTATTAGACTTCGGCTAAACAAAGACATTGTTATTGTCAAAGTCTTTCTTGTCCCTCATTAACTTGCGTTTCTTCTGAACCAGTAAATTGGCACCATAACGATTAGTGCGATCTAGAAGTTCTCTTAAGAATAGGTCAGACACATTCGTCCCAACCAATTCAATTAGTCGCCTCTGTTGGTCATCTATGGTAGTCAATAGTTCAGCTTCACTAGGTTTAAAGAATTCTATAAGCAAACGCATATGTGCTTCACCGGCATCTAAGTTAATCTTCTGCCATTTAATTAATAACTGTGGATACATATTACCATATGTAGGCATATTCAAGATTCGGAGCCCCCTCGGAATAACTTTGCAGGTGAGGCTCGCTTCAAGATGATGCCTTTGATGCAAAAGGTGCTTATATTTAAAAAGATTATTTTCAATGTCTCTTTTAAGTTGCCGAACCATAATTTCATTGTCGACATCCAATTCACCCTCATCCAGAAGAGGGACATCATCCATAGTAAGAAGAGGATTGCTTAAGTCTCTTAATGCTTCATGCAAGGAGCCAATAGTACCAAAACCAACTTTCTCAGCAGCCACTGCTGATAAACCATTAGGAGCAGTTCCTTCCATTCGCAGAAAAATGAAAAAACTTCAACCAAGTCCCAGGATAAAAATAAAACAAACAATCCCAGTGCGGAAAGAACTGCCAAAAATTATATAACAGCCAAGAAATGTATAAACCAAAGTAGATGCATGGCTTCAAAGAACAAATCAACGTATATTCCAAAAAAGTAGAAGTTTAATAACGTGAGCGCTTTCGCGGTCCTGCCGCTTCTTCAGACGTGAATAAAAACATTAACAATGGTGCTTACATATAGTAAAATTCAAAAAACATCACTTCCTGAACAAAAAACATAATTTCCTTGACCCAAAACTACAAAATACAAGAATATGAAAAACTACAACTACCATAAAGCGCTAAGTATAAAAAAGCATATCTACGTTGAAATACAATGACAATCAAATATAAAACATTGAATCTAAGTTCATCTAATAGATCTACCTTTAAGGGATGGTTTAAGGGGGACGGATTCATTGAGTCCCCTACCCCAATGAGCCGCTAACCGCAAAATCCACCGAGTTTCTGCTACTTCAGTGCGATTAACAATATCGCCACCTCTTAAACAACTTGGCTGAACATGTATTACTTGAAATAAAAAAGTATGATGCTCATAAGAGAGCATATGCTTAGATATTGCACTACAATTGTCACCTCTGGCAAAGCAATACATATGATCACGGATCCTCTCCCTCAAGGACCTATTGGATTTGCCTACATAAAATCTGAAACATGATTGACAGCAGGCAACATACACTATATTACGTGTATTACAATCAGAAGTACACTTGATTTCCCAAAGCCTGCCGTCATTAGAGGAACGAAAAAATCTTGAAGTGTCTATGTATCTACACTGGGGACAATGGCCACATTTATTGGTATGATGAAAGTGAAAACTCTTGCTTAAATCAGAGGACATACATAAAGAAGGAAAACAAAGAAGTTGTTTAAGATTCTTGGTGTTCGTATAGGTATATCATGGGCAATTACCAACTAATTGCTGAACATCATTGTCAATCATCAGAATATTCCAATTATTGATGATTGTTTGGTGAACTACAGAGTTATTATTTGCAAACGGTATAACCATTGATAACCGTCTATTGTCACATACTCTGCTTGTATTATGGTATGTAGAATTAGAAAAATAGGGTCTCCCAAGACTAGTCCTTAAAGTTGTAACAGTATTGCAAACAGACTCTACCTTGTTGATGGCATAACCTCTGCTACAAAAATGTTTCCTAAGAATAGAAAGCTCCTGTTTGAAGGAAGTATCATCAGAGCAAAGGCACGAGATCCTCAAAGCTTGCCCTCTGATTATATTATCAAACAATTTAGGTGGATGCATGCTTTGAGGGGATAGAAAAGAGGCTGTATAGCATGCCTTACGAAAGACTTTTGTCTTAATGGATCCAGACTCACGATAAACAGTGACATCCAAATAGTCTACTGAATCTGAAGAGTAGGACATAGTAAATCGAAGAAAGCCATCAAGATTGTTGAGATATTCAAAAAACTGTACAAAGGATGCATGGGTACCGCGCCAAAGGAGAAAGAGGTCGTCCACAAATCGTCTGAAAAAGGCGATCTGTGGACAGTTGAAAAGTACCTCTCTCTCCCAAGCCACCATTGATGGCTTTCTTCGATTTACTATGCTCTGAGATACTTCCTTCAAGCAGGAGCTTTCTATTCTTAGGAAACATTTTTGTAGCAGAGGTTATGCCATCAACAAGGTAAAGTCTAATTGCAATACTGTTACAACTTTAAGGACTAGTCTTGGGAGACCCTATTTTTCTAATACTACATACCATAATACAAGCAGAGTATGTGACAATAGACGGTTATCAATCGTTATACCGTTTGCAAATAATAACTCTGTAGTTCACCAAACAATCATCAATAATTGGAATATTCTGATGATTGACAATGATGTTCAGCAATTAGTTGGTAATTACCCACGATATACCTATACGAACACCAAGAATCTTAAACAACTTCTTTGTTTTCCTTCTTTATGTATGTCCTCTGATTTAAGCAAGAGTTTTCACTTTCGTCATACCAATAAATGTGGCCATTGTCCCCAGTGTAGATACATAGACACTTCAAGATTTTTTCGTTCCCCTAATGACGGCAGGCTTTGGGAAATCAAGTGTACTTCTGATTGTAATACACATAATATAGTGTATGTTGCCTGCTGTCAATCATGTTTCAGATTTTATGTAGGCAAATCCAATAGGTCCTTGAGGGAGAGGATCCGTGATCATATGTATTGCTTTGCCAGAGGTGACAATTGTAGTGCAATATCTAAGCATATGCTCTCTTATGATCATCATACTTTTTTATTTCAAGTAATACATGTTCAGCCAAGTTGTTTAAGAGATGGCGATATTGTTAATCGCACTGAAGTAGCAGAAACTCTGTGGATTTTGCGGTTAGCGGCTCATTGGGGTAGGGGACTCAATGAATCTATCCCCCTTAAACCATCCCTTAAAGGTAGATCTATTAGATGAACTTAGATTCAATGTTTTATATTTGATTGTCATTGTATTTCAACGTAGATATGCTTTTTTATACTTAGCGCTTTATGGTAGTTGTAGTTTTTCATATTCTTGTATTTTGTAGTTTTGGATCAAGGAAATGAAGTTTTTTGTTCAGGAAGTGATGTTTTTTGAATTTTACTATATGTAAGCACCATTGTTAATGTTTTTATTCACGTCTGAAGAAGCGGCAGGACCGCGAAAGCGCTCACGTTATTAAACTTCTACTTTTTTGGAATATACGTTGATTTGTTCTTTAAAGCCACGCATCTACTTTGGATTATACATTTCTTGGCTGTTATATAATTTTTGGCAGTTCTTTCCGCACTGGGATTGTTTGTTTTATTTTTATCCTGGGACTTGGTTGAAGTTTTTTCATTTTTCTGTGAATGGAAGGAACTGCTCCTAATGGTTTATCAGCAGTGGCTGCTGAGAAAGTTGGTTTTGGTACTATTGGCTCCTTGCATGAAGCATTAAGAGACTTAAGCAATCCTCTTCTTACTATGGATGATGTCCCTCTTCTGGATGAGGGTGAATTTGATGTCGACAATGAAATTATGGTTCGGCAAATTAAAAGAGACATTGAAAATAACCTTTTTAAATATAAGCGCCTTTTGCATCAAGGGCATCATCTTGAAGTGAGCCTCACCTGCAAAGTTATTCCGAGGGGGCTCCGAATCTTGAATATGCCTACGTATGGTAATATGTATCCACAGTTATTAATTAAATGGCAGAAGATTAACTTAGATGCCAGTGAAGCACATATGCGTTTGCGTATAGAATT
Organism: Protopterus annectens; assembly: GCF_019279795.1. Classification (NCBI taxonomy): domain Eukaryota; kingdom Metazoa; phylum Chordata; order Ceratodontiformes; family Protopteridae; genus Protopterus; species Protopterus annectens. The sequence continues at coordinate 932,813,089 of NC_056726.1, forward strand.
CTTTAAACCTAGTGAAGCTGAACTATTGACTACCATAGATGACCAACAGAGGCAACTAATTGAATGGGTTGGGACAAATGTGTCTGACCTATTCTTAAGAGAACTTCTAGATCGCACCAATCGTTATGGTGCCAATTTACTGGTTCAGAAGAAACGCAAGTTAATGAGGGACAAGAAAGACTTTGACAATAATAATGTCTTTGTTTGGCCGAAGTCTAATACAGCAGCCAAACCCAATGTTTATAGAAGAGTTAGTACTGCAACTTCCTATTCCAAGGTCTTAACATCAGGAGATATTATACCTGATGTTAATCAAGTCTCCAGTGAAGAGACTGTCACATCTGGAGGTTCGTCTCTACACGTTGGCTCTGAGAATAAAGACTCCCAACAAGGTGAGGTTATTATTACCTCACAATCAATGACTCCAGAACACTCTATCTCTGCCGAAACACGCAAGGTACCACCACTTGTACCTAATGATTGCAGTTCGCGCACCAATATGGTAGTGCGACCAAAAACCAATTTTGGAAAATTTTCAATTAATCGACAACAGGATTCTACTAGTTCTAACCAACAACAGGATTTTCCCAATGCTCCGTTGCCAATACGCATGGGCAAGAAGAGGAGCCTGGAACAGGAAACAATGAGGGCAACGAAACGACGAGATTCAGATGTAGAGACCAGTTATTCGATTCACAGATGGGTTCAACCTCGCTAGTATGCAATTTATCTGGACATTTTCTTACTGAAGCAGAACTCTCCTACTAGCAATGCTGATATTAATGATTATATTTTTGCGATAAGATTGTTCACAAGGAATTTAAACCTTAGACTACTCTACCAGGACAATACAACCAAAGGTGAGCATACTTTTAAAAAGAAGAGTTTGGCAAATCCCCTATTGCGACCTAATCTAGAACTCTTCATAAGAAGTGTTGAAAAAGACTTGTATAGAGACTTTAAATCTGTTTTTTCTAGTACTTCTGATAATTTGAATGAAAATGAACTTGAGGCACTTTCTTCGCTTAAAGCTAATGCCAATATTATTGTACGCCCTGCCGACAAAGGTGGTCGCATTGTGGTTATGAATAGGTCTTCCTATGTGGACTTAATGATTAGTATGTTAGCCACTAATGCATATGATATTGTTACATCAATAGTGGTTGACAGTTCGTGTAATAATGTTAGAAGTCTGTTACTAGATTGTAAGCTTTCAGGTTTAATAACTGATGAACTTTATGAATATTTTTCTGTTGAATGTCCCCTTATACCATGCATTAATGGACTGCCCAAAATTCACAAGGACTTTATAAATCCACCTATGCGTCCCATAGTGGCGGGAGAGGGCTGGCTCACTGAGCCTATTTCAATATTTCTAGATGCTAAACTCAAACTTGTACTATCCAAGTTCTCTTATGTTTTGAAAGACACTGGGCAGTTTCTCAGTGATCTACATGGCTTTCTTAGTAGTTATGAGGATATGAATGGTTTAACTTTTGTGACCATGGACGTGGCGTCCCTATTCACCTGTATACCCAACGATCAAGGTATTACTATGGTCAGAAATTTACTTTGTGAGTTCATGTCAGCAACTGAGGCAGACTTATTGGCATTACTTCTTGAGATTGTCTTAGAAAACAATTTCTTTCTTTTCAAGAATACCATTTATAGACAGAGTACTGGTGTTGCTATGGGTACCAGTTGCGCTAAGTCATATGCCAATTTGGTAATGGTGGCTTGGGAGAGAGAGGTACTTTTCAACTGTCCACAGATCGCTTTTTTCAGACGATTTGTGGACGACCTCTTTCTCCTTTGGCGTGGTACCCATGCATCCTTTGTACAGTTTTTTGAATATCTCAACAATCTTGATGGCTTTCTTCGATTTACTATGTCCTACTCTTCAGATTCAGTAGACTATTTGGATGTCACTGTTTATCGTGAGTCTGGATCCATTAAGACAAAAGTCTTTCGTAAGGCATGCTATACAGCCTCTTTTCTATTCCCTCAAAGCATGCATCCACCTAAATTGTTTGATAATATAATCAGAGGGCAAGCTTTGAGGATCTCGCGCCTTTGCTCTGATGATACTTCCTTCAAACAGGAGCTTTCTATTCTTAGGAAACATTTATGTAGCAGAGGTTATGCCATCAACAAGGTAGAGTCTGTTTGCAATACTGTTACAACTTTAAGGACTAGTCTTGGGAGACCCTATTTTTCTAATTCTACATACCATAATACAAGCAGAGTATGTGACAATAGACGGTTATCAATGGTTATACCATTTGCAAATAATAACTCTGTAGTTCACCAAACAATCATCAATAATTGGAATATTCTGATGATTGACAATGATGTTCAGCAATTAGTTGGTAATTGCCCACGATATACCTATACGAACACCAAGAATCTTAAACAACTTCTTTGTTTTCCTTCGTTATGTATGTCCTCTGATTCAAGCAACAGTTTTCACTTTCATCATACCAATAAATGTGGCCATTGTCCCCAGTGTAGATACATAGACACTTCAAGATTTTTTCGTTCCCCTAATGACGGCAGGCTTTGGGAAATCAAGTGTACTTCTGATTGTAATACACGTAATATAGTGTATGTTGCCTGCTGTCAATTATGTTTCAGATTTTATGTAGGCAAATCCAATAGGTCCTTGAGGGAGAGGATCCGTGATCATATGTATTGCTTTGCCAGAGGTGACAATTGTAGTGCAATATCTAAGCATATGCTCTCTTATGAGCATCATACTTTTTTATTTCAAGTAATACATGTTCAGCCAAGTTGTTTAAGAGGTGGCGATATTGTTAATCGCACTGAAGTAGCAGAAACTCGGTGGATTTTGCGGTTAGCGGCTCATTGGGGTAGGGGACTCAATGAATCCGTCCCCCTTAAACCATCCCTTAAAGGTAGATCTATTAGATGAACTTAGATTCAATGTTTTATATTTGATTGTCATTGTATTTCAACGTAGATATGCTTTTTTATACTTAGCGCTTTATGGTAGTTGTAGTTTTTCATATTCTTGTATTTTGTAGTTTTGGGTCAAGGAAATGATGTTTTTTGTTCAGGAAGTGATGTTTTTTGAATTTTACTATATGTAAGCACCATTGTTAATGTTTTTATTCACGTCTGAAGAAGCGGCAGGACCAAGAAAGCGCTCACGTTATTAAACTTCTACTTTTTTGGAATATACGTTGATTTGTTCTTTGAAGCCACGCATCTACTTTGGTTTATACATTTCTTGGCTGTTATATAAATTTTGGCAGTTCTTTCCGCACTGGGATTGTTTGTTTTATATATATATATATATATATATATATATATATATAATAATGTATAATTATATATATATAAAATTATATACATATATGTATGTATTTATCTTTCTATATATATATATATATATGCATACACACACACACATATATATAGAATGGTAAATACATGCATATAATTATGTATTTTATTACCTTTCTATATATATATTATATATATATATATATATGTGTGTGTGTGTGTGTGTGTGTGTGTGTATGCATATATGTAGATATATTTCAGATGTATCTCTCTCTCTCTATATATATATATATAATATATACATATATATATATATATATATATATATATATATATATATATATATATATATATATATATATATATATATATATATATATATATGAATATATATATATATATATGTATGTATAAAATGTATAGATTTGTCCACATATATGCATCTCCATACATATAGGCATGCATACATAGAAAACCTGAATGATTCTACAGAATCCTTTCCCTACTGTTGAATGACTCTACTAACTGTTAATTTGGAAAGTCATCATTATTTTATAAAGCTCAGATGGTGTAATGGTACAAGACCCTGGGTTCAGGACATATCTTTTTGTTGCAAGGCAGAACAGTTGCTGCTGGAGAGAGTGGGAATAAGGGCAAGATTTAAAATAGGTCCCTAGTTTGGGCCCATTGACCCCCAATTTGACAGACTTTCGATCGATTTGTTGCAGTAAGAGGTTCAGAGTATGGATCTGAGGTACGACTGCAATACTGATATATATATATATATATATATATATATATATAAATATATGTATATATATATATATATATATATGTATGTGTGTGTGTGTGTAATAAATATATATATATATATATATATATATATATATATATATCTGTAGGTCAACTTCATATAATCAAACACCCAGATTTTTGATTTTTATATGGCTGAGACCATATGACCGAACATTTGAATGTTCAAAAATGTGAAAAAAAATAAACAAAAAATATAAATAAACAGTGCTAGCCGGGGGGGGCAAGGCTAGCCGGGGGGGGGGGGCAAGGCCTCCTGCACCCCCACACCCCCCACTATTTAAATATACCAAATCTGAGATCGCACTACATTGCGGTAAATGGAAATCTTCCTGTTCCACGCTCTATGGAGATCCCCATTCAGACCTTTCGAACTTTTAAAAGTTCAGTTATATGATCTCAGCCATATGAAGGTCGAGCCTTTAAAAGTTCGACCTTCTGAAGGGGACCTCTGTAATATATAGTTTATATATATATATATATATATATATATATATATAAAAATATATATTTCATATATATATATATATATATATATATTTGTATATATGGGTCTACTTGATATGATCGACATTTCACAATGTCGAAACCCATATGGCTGAGACCATATGATTGACATTTGAAATATTGAACATACAAGCAGACAAAAATAAGAAAAAAGAATAACTTTAAAGATGCTAGCAGGGGGGCTACACCCCTCTGCTACCCCCCCATAACTTTACTATACCAACTCCGAGATTGCACTACAGTGTGGAAATGGAAATCTTTCCATTCTGCACTGTACGGAGATGCTGATTCCCCATGGTCGACATGTTGGTCATATGGTCTTGGCATGTGAAGGGGACCCATATATATATATATATATATATATATATATATATATATATATAATCTTCATGCATATGCATATATTTATATATACATACATACATTTTATATATATATATATATATATATATATATATATACATTTTTTTGGGAGGTATATACAGAAATATTTATATATATATATATATATATATATATATATATATATATATATGTATATATGTATATATTTTATATGTATATGCCTACATATATTATGTATTTATTAGATATATATATATATATATATATATATATATATATGTATAGACACACTGATGATGCCAGGGTGTATATTGTGTACTTTATTTATTGTTCCATTGTGAGCTGTACATTAAACTTATGGCAGCTTACAGCCTTGTTCCTGAATGGAGTTCTTTTTGATTAACATGTTTCACACTCATTTTGGGTGTTTGTATGCTGGTTGGTGCTGGACATTGGGAGCGTGGCGTGTATATAGATATATGTATATATGGAAAAACTCCCTTATCAGCCTCAGCAGAAGGTTGAGATCCCTCATCAAATCCTCTAAAGCTAGTTATGAAATCAGAATTGCAGCAGATAGTAAAGACAACCACAAGGCCTTCTATTGTTATGTAAAGATACCCAGATTTGCTCTGAGCTACTGCACAATTGTATCTTCTATACCGAGCCAACAGATATTGTAAATATACTGGCGAGCAGATTCAGTGCTAACTTTACCCCTCTCTCCCCTGCAAAGGACCAATCAAAATACCAGTAGATTGTCAGGCACCCATTATTACTGCTGCACAGGTTAAAACAGCACTGTCCAAGGCCAAGAGTACAGCTTCTATGGGACCTGACAGTATCCCTGGCTGTGTTCTACATTAACTACAAAGTGATCTGGCACCTCACCTGTGTGCCCTATTCAATCACAGCCTCACCTCAGGCTTTGCCCCTACCGATTGGTGCACTGCTACAGTCATCCCTCTCTACAAAGGAGGAGCAACTATAGACCTCGGGAACTATCACCCCATTAGCCTGATGAGTCTGTTATGCAAAGCTATGGAAAGCATCATCATGGACTTAATAAACAAGGACATAGAGAATCTCCAAACTCTGGATCCTACACAGTTTGGTATTGTGAAGGGTAGATCATGCCTGCTCAACTTGGTTGACTTCTCTGAGTCAGTCACCAGAGCTGTGGATGAAGGTACGGTGGTTGATACAGCCTACCTTGATCTGGCCAAGGCCTTTGATACCATTCCCCAGTCAGGAATCACAGAAAAACATACTAAGCTAGGCATCAACCCCTATATCACTAGGTGGGTTACAAACTGGCTCACAGAACCCAGAGTGAGAAAGTAGCTAACTCCAAGTCATGCTGTCGACCAATCACAAGTGGAGTCCCACAGGGTTTGGTCCTGGGTCCTCTCCTGTTTGGTATCTACTTTTCTGAAGTCCAGGTCAACACGAAGGGACTTTGGCTGACAAAGTTCACAGATGATTGCATGTTGGGCGCTATTATTAATTCCCCAAGTGATGCTGACATCCTACAGAAAGGCAGAACCATGGCCTTAAGCTCAATGCCAAAAAATGTGTCTTTATCCCTTTTTGGAAAAAACTGGTTCCCTTGAATTACCACATTGATAGTAGTCCACTGAACACAGAAGGCATTATAAGAGATTTGTGAACACAGGTTGACAACAACCTCTCTTTTGAACACCACATTACTACTGTGATCAGAAAGTCCTATGTGGCACATCTCATTACTAAGGGTTTTGCATCCAGGAAGAATCATTGTCTCTCTCTACACTTCCCTCATTAGGCCAATCATTGAGTACAACACCCCATTTGGCATGTACCTCACTAGACACCTGCAACAAATGGAGAGTCCACAAAAGTACCTCACAGAGGATCCTAGGTATTAAACACCTGTCCTATATGGACAGACTCAAAAAACTCCAACTATTTTCTGTCTCATATCGCCTACTTAGAGGTGATCTCTGCTTGACTTTCAAAGCCATGTCTGACCCAGCTCTGTTAGAAATGCTACAGCTAAAGAAATCCCAATCCCTCCACACCACATGCTCCAGAGATCTCAACCTCATTACAGCAATCAACAGAACATGCTGGAGGGACAGGTTCATAACCCAGAGATTGCCCATGCTATGGAATAGACTTCCTATACATGTCAAGCAGAGTACCTCACTGGGCCTCTTCAAGAGAAATCTTGATGAGTGGATGGGAAATTTACCCCATGGATCACTCCAGTGGCTCTACTCGACAGAGGCACTAGGAAATGAGGTTGGGTGGCACAATGCCAGGGTAATCCTATGAGCGAGGCTTGTAAAGGCTCCAGGGCAATTCGCCTAGTACACACCTATGAACCTATAATTATATACAAAACTTGACTAATTCTACAGAATCTTTTCCCTACTGTTGAATGACTTTACTGAATGATATGTTTGAAAAAGTATCAGACATTTCTACAGCTCAAATGGCTTAGTGATAAACGGCTGTGGCTATGTTGTGCAGGGTCCTGGGTTTAAGACTTGCGAGGGCTGATTATTTTGTTGCTGGGCAGAACAAGGGCTGTTGGATACAGAGTGATTAAGGCACTTTTATGCAGTTGTAAGCAGGTTTGCGCAAGTTTGTGCATTAGTAAGCGATGCTAACTTATAGTGAACTATGCTTAGCCTAGAAGTGCTTAATCTGAGTTAGCTTCACTTAGGACTGCACAAACACACTTACTCCCATTTACTCTCATGCAAATTTGTTTTAAAGAAAAGAAAAAAGGGGTGATAGGAAAGTGGTGAAAAAGGGGGCACAAAGAGGGAAAAACAATATGAAAGATAGCTAGGGGTGTGCAGGGTGGGTTTAGGGAAGGTCCGTAGCTGTCCATTTCTTCTACAGCAACAACTGTGCATATATACAGAATTTGTAGTTAAATTTGGACACTCAAACCCCTGAGAGAGGGGCAAGGATAACAATAATGTATTATGAAGCTAATTAGACATGATTACTTATGTCCAGTGAACATCTGTGTGAAATGGACAGCTATGTATGGAGCAACATTTTTTGTGGGAACAGATTACCCCCTTTTATTTAAGGTGAGACTGGGATGTTGGGGAAGGATAGTAGGTATATCTGTGGAGGTAGGTTGTGTAGGATTACAGACAAGACAGACAAGCCAACAGACAGGGCCGGTATATGACACATGTGGTGGGTAAACACTTTGGGTGGGGAGGGATGGTTGGTAATCAGATGCCCACGAACTCCCAAATGGATATAGTGGGACTGAGGTCCACACCCATGGGCAGTCACCACTGCACCTTCACGGCCCCAAAGGTGGCTATGCAGGGGACTGGGCAGTAGGGGGAGGTTGACCCTCTAGATGTGCCACATGGCCCTCAAGCTGGCATAGCAGATCTCCAAATTCCTTGCGGAGCTCACTACACACCAGATCCTGGACCTGGCTTCAGGTGACAGGATTCTGTCTGCACCCACACCTGGGGGGGTGAGCCCCATCCCCTGTGGCAGTTCCACCAGAAGGTGGTGCAGGACCAGCAGATGAGGACGTCCCAGGGTGTGTCCCAGATGTACTGAAGCCCGGTGCCACAGCCAAATGAGGCGGGAGAGGCAGATCTGCTGAGGTTGGTCTTCCCAGACATGCTGTGGTGTTGCATTTTTAGAACATATGTTGGTTACTCATGAAAAACACATTCCAGGAGTAGTTATAACAGCATACATGAGTATTTCCATTAACCCAAAACAACAGATTTGGAACAGTTGCATAGCAGACAGAACACATGCATATATGGAACCACAGTGGGTATTATAACGGCATGCAGGTTGCATTGACAGCAACAGGCCAACAATTATAGTATTTGAACTGGGAACATTAATAGAAAAACATTTCTGTATTTATAGAACAATAGGACACATGTCCCAACAATAGGTTTGGTGAAAAACATACCCATTGATTTATGTGTTTAGATTATTGGTGCAGATAAGGTAGGGAAGAGAGAGAGATGTCAGTTAACAACTGTATATGCTTGAAGTATTCACAACTTTAATGATCATTTCTCTAATCATTACTCTACAGGTATTACCTCACTTTACAACAACCTATGGCCTTGGGTTTGGCAGTGGTATGTTTGTACACAGTGTATAATTACAGCCTTCTTATAGCTACTGTATACCTTTTCGTACCTGGCAGACTGTGGAGGAAATTTCCGTTAACACTACCTGACTGTTTGGGGTCTATATCAGAACATCGAAGTATTACAACTTTGAATGTTCTGATATCGAACACTCTCCAGCAAATGCTAAGAATAGCGAAGCTGCAGAACAGCAAATGCTTTCCTTTGGAAAGAATTTGGTTGGCCGTTTCTGTGGCTTCGCTATTCTTAGCAATGTGGTGGAAAGTTACGGGTTGGGTTCAGGTAAGTGTGCGATTGTTTGTACATTAGGGTTAGGGGTGGGTTAAGTGAGTTAGGATTAGGGTGCGGGGTAGGCGTGTGTGCACTAGTGACAGACTTTAGGGTTAGGGGCAGTTTAAGTGAGTTAGGGTTAGGGCGCGAGATAGATGAGTGTGGGATAGTGATGGACCTTAGGGTTAAGGTTTGTGGGTTAAGGTAAGTGGGTAGATAGTGTATGTTTAGTTTAGTGTAGTGTTAGATGTAGGAATTTAAGTGTTTGTGTGTGGTTGCTGTTTGTTTGATGTACTTGTGTTGTGTGTATGTGTTTCGGAGCAGTGAATTATTTCCATAGGAAAATATTTGCTGTGATATTTTTATGTTTTGAAGTTTTGAGGCCAATGAAATAGCATTCGCTATTTTCATCTTTCAATAACGTGACACATATTCACATAGTCAGGGTTACATATGTGCACTCAGTGTGTGTGTGTGTGTGTGTGTGTGTGTGTGTGTGTGTGTGTGTGTGTGTGTGTGCGTGCTACTCTGCCATGATTTCTATCAGTCATCCTGGTTGTTGGCAGCAGTGACCAGTAGCTGTGACAATATGACACTTGAACATTTCTTGGGGGAGACTACTTGGTGTATGTACTTATCTTGCTGTCATTAGCAGCCTTGGGATTGGACAGTGGGTGTTGGACACAGTATAACTACAGCCTTCTTATAGTTACTTTATACATTTTCTTACCTGGTAGACCTGTGGGGGAAATTTCTGTTAACACCACCTGACTGTGTGTTTCATCAGAATGAGCTATTAAAAATTGCTGTCTTTTTACTGTTTTCTGTCCAATACTTTCTTCTCTCCTGTTTTACAACTCCACAACCTTTGTCAGATGAGCCTTGATTGTTTAATGCTTTCAGAGCCATAGTTGCTATGTATAAACTGTACACATTTCAATTCATGCAATACCAAAGTACACACAACCAGTTTGGGGTTTTGACTTTTATTGACAAGTACTTACAATTTTATTGATATATAACCTGTATGTCAGTATTACTCTCGTACGTGTTTGTTTATTCAGTACAAACCATACCCATTTTTAAATACTGAAAGGTGACATAATACTCATTTTTATTTATTTGCCCTGAATACTACAATTTAGATTGTTGCTCACCAGCCTCACAACACAGCCTTAGCAGCCTGCTGGCATGGGTGTCCAAGTTCACAGACCTCTCATTTGCAGCTGTACAGGAGATAAGAAAAAGACATGTATGCACACCTATCCATCACATACACAGGCTGAACTTTGAAAAACACTTATTGTGACTGATACTTACACATGCCTGGAGCATTCCCCACCCGTTGGACCCACTGGTGCAAGAGGTCCATCTTCCTCCATTTCAAGTCAGCAAAGTGGTGTTGGACCTGCTCACCAGTCCAAGGAATGCCAGTGGCACTGGTGAGATTGTGGGAGAGATGTTCCCAGGCCTTCGCTTTGTATTGGGAGCCCTGATACCAGTCCTGCAGTAGTCTCATGTCATGGTTTTCTACAAGGAGTCTGACCATGACCCTGGATTTCTGAATGACCCAGTGCTGCACCAAAAAGAGCATACCTTCACCAACACCAGCCATAGTGCCTACAGGGTAGAGCTATAACTGGTTATGAGCTGTATTCCCATCTGCAAGGTTTAAATAGGGCTGATTTCCCACCCTTTGTAGTGATTGAACAGTTTGGAATATGCTGAGCTAAGCTAAGTGCCGGGCAAACCGCTTAGTATAGATAAGCTTTGCTTAAAGGGGTAGATGCTAAGCACTGCTTACCAGTGCGCAAATCTGCTTAGCTGCACTAATTCTTGCTATGCATACAAATTTCATCGGTGCTTATTCTAGCTAAGCACAGCTAAGCTCAGTTTAGCATTGCTCAGCTGTTGTTTTATGGACTATCATTAATATTATTACTTATTATTATTCTTATTGTATGTACTTTCATTACATTACATTCTTTTATGGCAATACTGTATAGAACACTTGTGTTTTTATGTGGGAATTTCACATCTGTACTTCACTGACACCTCACATTTGGAGTTGTAATACTACCCTGGTAAAAATATATATATTATTCACTACCTATTTCTAATAAATATACTTTTACTGCTGTTTTCACAAATAAAAATTAATGGACTGTATTGGGGCTCGAATTGTGAATGAATGCATGCTAAGTGAAAACTCTAACCACTACACTATTTCATTTTCATTATTTTGGCTCTACATTTCTATTTAGATCATTGGAATGTGTAGGCTAGGCTACACTACACGCACACCCGCTCAGCTACGCTTAAACATTACTGGGAATGGAAAAAAAAATTTAAAAGTTTAAGATCATCCCAGTAACCCGATAATAATCACTTAATTTTTAACATAATTATCCCCTTAGATCATCCAACTGCTTTCACAGACAGGAAACATTTTATGAAGAAAAGGCAAAAAATATGAGATAATGCTCTGAGCATTCTGCGATAATGTGGACAGTTGGTTTTATATTGTTGGGGGGGGGGGGCTGTGCTTATATATTTTGTTTGCAATCCAGACACTGCTATCTTGTGATAACATTGTCCACAGACACTATTACTAGCTTTAGAATTGCAGTACGGCAATTCTAATGTGTAGGGATCATGTGTATTGTGCGAGCAGTGCTTGGACATGTCCCCTGCATTCGTTCTTGTTTTGTGGACATCTAGTGTAGACAGCAGTGTGTACTCATGAATATGCAGGGCACACTGCTGTCCTAGATGGCCACGGAATGCTCAGTGCAAGAATAATACTATTCTTGCATGGAGCTTGATGAATCCTAGGGTGTATCTTGTGTCTGTCAAACACCTTAGCCATTACAGCAAGCTGTAATCTTTACCTATATATATATATATATATATATATATATATATATATATTATTTTTCATTCATTTCCTTTCTTTTTTCTTTTGCACTTATCCCTTTATTTTTTTCTGTCTTTTACTCTTTTACCAATGGAATTTTTTTTCTCTGCACTACCTCCCAGTTTATTTCTTCATCGTTTATTTCAGAATGTTCTTCTATGTCTTTTTTTCTCATTCATTTTTTCTACTGTTTCTAATACTTATAAATTGTCTTCTCTTTATTCATTTTCTTCTTCTTTCTTTTACCTTACTTTTTCTTCATTTTTGTAATCCATCCATCCATAAATGCCCAATGCTGTTACATTTATAACATTTCAGTTGACATTGTTTGTATCATGTCCCCTTTTCACATAAATATAACATTTTCTTTTGTCACAGTTGCTTATCAAATGTCCTTCTTTTCCACAATAAAAACATATTTTGGGTTGTCCCTAGTATTTTACAAAACCTCTATTCCGCTCCACATTTATCATGCTTGGCATATGTATAATTTTTCTTTCTATTTTTAACACAATATTACAATCCCAGACACCAGTGCATAAACCCCTTTTGTCATAAATGTTTGCAATGTCCAGTACTTCTTTACATAAAGCTTTCAAATGTCCTTTCAAAGTCTCTCTTTCTGCCTCTGTTCGAAATTGTACATGAATCTTCTTTTTGGTTTCCTTTTTTAAATGCTTTTATCACATAAAGCTTCCATGGATAACAGTCTTCTTTTCAGATTCTACAAGAACATTTTCCATTGAAAATAGTCTTAAATATGTCACAAAATGTATCTTTGTTAATAAGAATAAATGTTCTTACCTCATGTGCTTTTACACTCAAAGGCGCTATTAAATTGTCCCACACTTCATATATTTCCATTTCCATGTCTTCTTTATTTTGAATCGTTACCACATACTTCCATTTTTAATTTTCTACTACTGTCTTTTGTGCTACTCTGCTTTTGCCTTTTACTTTCTCTACATATGTTTTCTTTACCATCTCACCACTATTCTTCAAGTCTGTCTGTCTCCTTCTTTTATATTTTCTCCATAATGTTCCCTCAGGAAGCATCTCCTTCATTTTCTGGCTCACTCTGCACCATCATTTCTTTATTAAACAAATCATCCTGCAGCCTTTCAGACTGGAGGGTTGTAATTTTACATCCATCATTTGCAGAATCATCTCCATCAAGCAGGTTTCTTTAAAGCATTTCATCAGAATCCTACACACATTCCTCACTCTCAATATTTGGTTTCTCCATTTCTTTCAGTACTCCACCATCTCTTTCTCTCTCTCCATCTGCCTGCTTGTTTCTCTAGGCTGCCTCTGCCCTGAAATGGAACAGGAAATGTGTCCCACACACCACAATGATGAGTAGGGGAAGTTCCCCAATGCCCTAGCCAAATTTCCTCTAGGACTATAACTACCACCTTGGGTGTCCTCTAAATAGAGTCTACTAGCCTTGTGGGACTAACTTGATCAACAAAGGATATATAAAGTTAATTCCATAAGGGCTGGAAGGAGGCATCACCCCTACTCCTTGCTGATTTGGGTGGAAGTAGACTTTTGTGGTGAAATATGTGCATTTGTTTACTTTAAATATTATGTTTTATTTTACCTGACAGTACTATGTTATGCTGCTGCTGCCACACCAGGATGAAAGTAGCTACTAAATATATGTCTAGCATTAACAAAAGTGTGCTTTGTCATTGTATAGGTCTGTTTATATGGCCTGTTCACAGCAGGGTCCTCAAGCAGTAATCCCTTGAAGTTGCTCACTGCAGCAGCCTATTTATAATCAATACAGTTGCTGTCTTATCCCCACTACTGCCTCGTAATATTAAACATATGGCAATATGTAGTTATAGTCCATCTGGTGATTGAAGACTTGTGTCTAGTTGCAGCTCTGTTATTAACAGAATATTTATTTATTTATTGACATTTGCTAACCGGGAAAGTCCACTGGGACAAGAACCCATTTTCAGTGGAGGCCCAGGGAGAAAAGCTCCACTATTAACAATAAAATACAGATACAAATAAATAATAAGAATGTATACAGAGTATATCAATTTTTAAAATAGCAAAACAGTAAGCAAAGCTAAATGTTACAACAAACAGAGATAGAGAAAATTTAAAACAATATACAATATACAACTTATTAATATGAATCAGAAACTTATATAAACATAGGTAACCATTGGTATTGTAGTACAAGCAATTGAGTTGTTTCTTTTGACATTACGTGTAACAAAGTGAAAGAACTAAAATCATGGCAGTTCAGTGATAAAGAAATGGTTGTAGCAGTAGATAGCAATAATAGAGCTAGTGCTGTCTGGGTAAAAACATATTTTGAGACTATGGAGATGACTTAGAAATTAAGTGGTGCTGCTTTCATGGTGTTTTTTTTTTTTTTGATTGACAATGGCATTTGTGGTTGTCAAGGAAATAGGTTTTTAATGTTGCTTTGTATGTCTTTATGCAGTCTATTTAGGTAATAAGAGAGGGTAGAAAGTTCCATTTTTTAGCAATTCTGTGTGAGAACAGGCATTGTCCAGCTCTTTTATTGGGCTTGGTTACACTTTGAAGTAATGTATTGGAGGATCGAAGGGTGCATGCAGGGACATAACTTTATAGTATTGATGACAGTGCTGGACAGTTATTTGGTCTATAAATTAGTTTATGGGCTAGCATTAGCTAAGATAGTTAGAGAAATCTAACCAGTTCAGTTCATTGATCGCTCAGCAATGGTGTGAGTGGTTAGGCTTTCTTGAGGCAAATTTTGCAATTTTATGGTAACAGGACTGAAGCTTGTTGCTGAGGGAAGAGTGAAGGTTAGTAAAGATGGTGCTAACATAGAGTAAGGTAGGAATTAGTAAGGTGCTTGCCAGTTTTGTTTTGGTGTTATTGTCCATGTAAAGCTTATGATGATAAAGTTTGCCAGATTTAAAGTCTGTTTTTTTTATTGTTTTGAGAATGTGGGTTTCAAAAGTGAGTTTGTCATCAATTGTAATGGTTAGTAGTTTGTTAGATTTTATTATTTATATTTCAGTTCTGTCTTTAGCATAGATTTTGAAGTCTATATCTGGTGCTTTTGAAGAGAATAATAGAAGTATTTTTTTGGCATTTAGTAGCAGTTGAGAGTTGTTTAGCCAAAATCCAAACTGTGTAAAGGCATTTTGAGTAGCTGAGAGTAGGTCGGAGAAATTGTTTGAGATAGAGATTATAGTCAAATCATCAGCGATGTGGGGTGACCTGTATCTAAGGCTTTGTTGACAGTATCAGTGAAGGAGAGCAGGGCTGTAATGGTGTTGTGCTGTGGATGAAAGCCATGTTGAGTGGGAGACAGGAGATCATTGTCAATAAGGAACTTGAGTAGTTGTGTGTACACACTTCTCAAGTATTTTGGATAATGGAGAAAGTGTAGAAATGGGGTGATAGTCTGAGAGGTCATGAGAGTTTCTGCCTTTTTGTAAAGGAGAGATAATAGATTTTTTTCCATAGATGTGGAACACAGCTTTCTGTGAGAGAGCGGTTTATAAGAATACTTACTGGATATGCAATTGCATTTGCAGCTAGTTGCAAGTATTCTGGGGGAAGGTTATCTGCAGAAAGAGCAGGGTTTGAGCTTTTTTAGTAGTTTACATATGAGGGATGTGGGTGCAGGTTGGATAGGAAATGAGTGAGTAATGGGAGCATTGGAATTTTTGTCAGGAAGAAGAGGTGATTTGCCAGTTTGGAGTTGTATGTATTTTGGGAGTGTGGGATTGGGTTTGTTGGGGAGTCTTTGATTAAGTTTTGAATAGTGGTGATGAAGTAGGTATTGAAGTTGTGGGAGATTTGCTGGAAGTCTTATCAGGTGCAGGAAATGGATTTTGAATAGTGCCAGGATTAAGAAGGGTGGAGACTGACTTCCAGAATTTCCTAGGATTGTTTTGTAGGGATGCTAGCCTAGAGGAGAAATAGTTTTCTTTATCTTGTATTACTAGTTTTTTTGGCTCTATTTCTTAGTTGTTTCAAGTTAGTTTCATTTTGTTGTGCTCTATCTTTTTGCCAAGTTATAGGTCATGTTATGGATTAACTATGTAATGTATAGAAAACTGAACTCACTACAGGATCTGTTCAGTGATATAGCATATTGCAGCACAACTGTTATACTTGTTTTAGCAGACGTATGCAAACTTTAGCAATTTATTTACTAGGAATTCATATATTTACTATCCTTTTGTCATTGTAATGATGTTTAAAATGACTGATGTTAAAATTAAGGTAAAAGTTCCTTTATATACAACAGTAATGCATGTGAGTTTGCTTTCACAGCCTTTTATGCCTCTTTTGCCCTACACTGACTGTTTGTGGCCTCACTCAGTTTTCAGCACACTAGTCAGCACTGTGTATCACTCCCATCTAATTTTAGGATACACTGTTTGGTAATGATTTATATTACTTGACCAATATAAATCAACACAATGGAGCAGTGGTTAATGTGTCGCCTCACACAAACAGATTCTCTGGTTTGATTCTCAGCTGGGCTGCCTTCTGTGTGGAGTTTGCATGTTCGTGTGGGTTTCCTCGGGGTGCTCTGGTTTCCTCTCACATTCCAAAGACATGCGTCTGAAGCATTTCTCTCTGGGTATCCGCTGAAAATAGGCTCTGTCCTAATCAGACCTTCACAGTCAACAAATGATAAATAAATAAAATGTATGTATTTTGAATCCTATTCATTGTAAAACAATTTGCTGAAAAACAGTTTTGGTGATCAGTAAAGGAAGCATTTACTTTTCAGGGGGCAAGCTACCATGAGGGGTGAGTCCCTCCACCCCCAAATTATGCATACACCTAGACTGATACACACCGAGTCCATACAATATGCAACCTCCTTGATCACTTTGAAAGAGATTTAGAAATAAACCAGTCTGCAGCTTGGTTGGTTCTTAGTTTTACCTACCCTTGTTACATAATTCTAGTGTCTTTGTGCTTTTCAGTTCCTCTGTTACAGTTTATACTTTCACAAAAAAAATCCTAAACTTAATGCCCTCCGTATTATGTACTTACCACAGCTGTTTTACATTTTCTTGTCCTTAGTCTTTTGCAGAATCCTTCCTTTATCTGGGTAACTATTTCTTGCCTTTTCTCCTGCCCAGTTTTGGTCTTTTTCATTATTACCTTAAAACACATTTTTTTTTTAAATGTTCTATACAGCAGTTGAACACATGATGTTTGTCCACATTATGTATTGCTTTTCTAATTAATATTGTTATAAATTGCACAACTGCTGCTCATTAGCTTAATTCTAAAACTCCTAATAATTATTATAATGGTTTTACCATATCCAAACTTACAATTCTGCCTTAGTATTAATAAGGGACATTTCTACTTCTATTTTTCTTAATTCTGCACCTTTTCATTTTAGTTTATACCTTTTATTGCAGTTTTAACAAGATATTAATATAAAACAAAAGTTTGATATGTTTATGGGAAGGTAATAACAAAGACACTGGTGCAGATTCAAGAACAATAGAGCTGCATTGCTGCAAACAATATTCATAAATGGTTGTGTAGTCAGTCATTGCTCTAAATATGTAATTAGCACATGTACAAACAACTGACAGTGTACAAGTGTCATATGTCTTGTTACTACTGTGGATGAAATAGGACTGGCTTGTATGCACAGTGATTTGCATTCCTGCTGCAAAGCTGTTTCTCTGACAAAGAAACCCTTACTGTATTTTGTAGGGTCATTGGTTTGACAGTTCAAATCCAGACTTGTGTAAAAATCTTTAATGTGTACTAACATTTAATTTATAATATTGTTTGATTTTTTTTTAATAACACTATTTGTGAGGTGCGCAGCTTAACTTAAACAAAGGAAACGGACAATAGAATACATGTCATGTAATCTACTTCTATGACAAACAATACATAAACTACACCTGTAAATCTTGTGTTTGTGTAGCACATCTGCTAAACATGGTGATCCACACAGTCTATACTATCTGTAGATTATGGTTCAAATGCTACATTTGTCTTTTAAGGATGAAGTATAATAAACACTGCGCACAAAGATAACACAAGGTGAGCCTTGTTGGTTGGATGTGTGTGTTGCTTACCTTTACTGACTTGGACTGATGGCCAACACATGAAGCAGACAGAACACCTGCAGAAAGGATGCAGACATTCTCAGTTTCAGAAAGGATAAATTATTGCATCTTTTGCTTTCCAAAAAAAGTGGCATTGCATGGTGATTAGCAAACTTCCCCAATACCTGCAGGTCCAGAACACCTGCAGACAACAAGCAGGCAGTAGACAGTTCCAAAATGGATACATTGTATCCACTATGGTTTGCTACCTTGCAAACACACTAAGCACCGTTGCATGGTGGTTAACAGACATACTTAATAATGTATATGAAAATAACTGTTTTTTACTATTCCTGTGGCAGCAGGTATTAGTGTACAGCTGCAATACATATGATCCTAGGTTCTAATACAGGAAATTCCAAATATTTCACTGTTGTTCCATTTTACTTTACATTAAAATTCACATGAAAAAATAGTATACACTCCAAATTTTATTAAGGGGTATACATTCAATTTTAATAAACACATAAAAAAATTAAGCATTATTATTAACAGTAACTATGTGTAGCACTGGAGCTCATGTTGATTATTTTCTGTGACTGACTGTATACTGACTATCACGTTTCTGTAATTATAATTGGATTCTCTGGCCTTGGATGGCCTTCAGACCTCAATAATACTCATGCACACATGAATGTCTAAACCAGGTCCTTGTCAGGTCACACACATACAAGATAACCCCTCAGTCTGTCATGTGCATTTATATATAATTCATGAGTATGTCTGAGAAGCACTTCTGAGGCAAGGATGAAAAATCAACCCTGCGGAGAAAAAACATATTGTCTTATGCATAGGTTTGAATCCCACACTGCAAAAATCAATTTTATTAGTGTAAAGCCACACAAAAAATGTGTTGGGTCATAAAATTTATGCCACCAGTACATGTCTATAAAGTTAAATCACCTAACAGTTACAGCAGCAAACAACCATCAAGCTAATGCCTAGTGTCAGATTAACCTTCCAGTTTCAAAAACTGCTTTCCTGTCTGTTTGGCTCTGTTGCTCTCTGCTTAACATTGCGTAAACACTGTTTGCATCATTGTTAAGATTTGTGCAGTAAAAGTATATGCGATAACATGCATTGGTGGGAAATCACTGTGAACTGTTGCTGTTTTCTCTGGTCTGACATATCTGGTAACAGAAGGGAATATGCCCAATTTAGGGTGCAGAGGTGGGGTGCTGAGGAATTCATAATCTTGACTGGACTCCCTGTAAAGTGCCACAGGCAAAGGCACTTGTTGGGGGACTATATCAGCTCCCATACAAGTCTGAGGCACAGAGTAGTCTTGCTAAGGCTGTTTCCAATGCGATTGGCATTCCACGCACTGGAGAACAGTGAAGAAATTATTTTAATGACCTGAAAAAGGCACAAGTGGGATACACTCAAGCAGTCGCTGGATGTGTTCAGGACTGCTGACATCCCACAAGTTGTGCAAGTCTACTGATAAAGAGAATTTATAGTAGACAGAAAGCTGCATATAGGCAGGACTGGTATGCATAATGCTCTCTATTCTTCTCTTCTCTTTATTCCACAGCCAACCAAGAGATTATGGCAAATAGAGATGCCCATGCTGAGAGCCTAAAGAGATTGAGGGAAGCAAGGGGTATGTATGCAGCACAACGTAACTATTATTTTAGCTAAACTATTGCTGTTCTATTCAGCTGTAGCAAAGTAAGCATTTATATCCTAACTGTAAAAGCAAGCATGCCTGCTTCAACCTGTAGCGCAAGCCAACTGTAGAAGTCTAGTTTAATAATGTAGTCAGACATTTTGGGTTCAAATACCACAAGTAAAAAATATATAGTAAAATCCTTTAAAAATATTACATAATTTAATTTCAGCAAAAGTGGTATAAGTACCCTGCTGTTAACTTATTCTGTATAATTGGACCAAGTATATGTGCAGTATATGCACATTGCAAGGATTACTTTGAGCAATCCTTACTTATAGTCTGTAGTTGTTAAGAATTATAATTAAAGGTAAAGTAGAGATAAAATACTTAATTGTGATAATGCATTCTATGTCACATATGATGGTATTAATTATATCTTTTTTTTTCTCTTACCTCAACTCTTATCTCTGTTTTTTTTTCTATGTGTTGTCAAAATGTCTCTATGTCATCTATCTTTGGCAAATCACAAAATGCTTTACAGCATAGGGAGGTAGGCCTACCCAGTGGCTCAGTCTGCCAATACTCCACCGGCTCCTGCACCAATGCCCAGCACATCTAAGACCCCAATCTGGCAGTACTGCCTCTGTGGTGTTAAAATAATAGCTACATCATAACACTGCTTAGTGTTATGTATGCCTCTGCTTCCCCTGCACTACCTGGGCCCTCCACATCAAGTAACACTACCCTGACAGCTGATGCTGTGGTTCCCTTTGGGAGTACTGGCAGAGGTGGAGATTTTATCACGCACCAGGAGTTGCCAGGCTTGGTGTATAGGGTTGTGTACAGCACCATTGGTGCATACCTATGCCAGATGGAGAGGATGCTGTATTTTATGGTCCAGCGGAAAAGATGTCAAGCACTCCAACAGCCAGTGGAGTAAAGAGACAGTGATGACACTCCTGCAGGTGAGGAGTAGATTGCCACTGTCTGCATGGTTGACCAGCATGAGCATCTAATTTCCCCTTCCTAACCTCAATCATGGTGTCCCCCAACCTGTCATGTCCCTCTCTGTCCCTGTGTCTTGTCTTATTTTTCCTGTTTGATTGCATGTTCTTCCTCACCTACTCTACTTACCTGACCCAGAAATACCTACTTCCCTTACCCAATATTCCTCTCTTACTGAAATAAAAAAAAAAAATAATAATAATAAAATGGGCACGTGTCCCACAAAAAAAAAAAAAATCTCCCCATACATAGCTCTCTACTTCACACACATCTTCCATCTTCTTGATACAATTGATTCAGTCCACTTGGCTGCACAGCATGATTTCACTGTTGTCAATCATCTTTGTTGAGGTGACTGTCCGGATCCAGCTAATATTCTGTACAGATTTTCATTTTAGACCGTTCAAGAAATGGAGAGCTATGATTCTTTCCTACCTGCCTCCTGCACATTCCTATATTGCTTCCCCTCTTTCTTTCCCCTGCTCAGCC
This sequence comes from Protopterus annectens, assembly GCF_019279795.1. Lineage (NCBI taxonomy): Eukaryota > Metazoa > Chordata > Ceratodontiformes > Protopteridae > Protopterus > Protopterus annectens. The sequence goes on from NC_056726.1 coordinate 932,834,617, forward strand.
CGCATTTCATCACTTTCCTATCTACCCCATTTTAACACCTTTAATCTGGTCAAAAACTAGAATCACAACTACACACATAAGTAAAAAAAAAAAAAAAATGAAGTCCTTCTGTGTTTGTACAGAGTTTGGCATCATGCTCCAATGCTGAGCAATTGTGAACGTCTGTTCAGTGGTGCATTTACTTTCTTGCAATGCTGCTTAAACAAGCTGCACTAAGGTAACACACAGTGAATGTATAATAAAGATTTATGTCATAAATATGTATTTAAAACTATTAGATACACCTGGATTCAAACCCTGTATCTTTTGGGGTAAAAAAGAAATCTGCCAATGCATTTACAACCTTCACTTAAGCAGGAGGTGTGTTTCTTATACTCAGTACTATCCACAGTTTTATCAGAGAAGCATAGGCTTGCATTTCCTAGTCACTTAACTATGCACAAACAAGGAAAGCAATATAAATGTGTATCTCACATGGACAAACATGTTACCATCAATTGCGCAAGCCCACTGCTTGGCAGTGCACTATGGAAATTGCACAATAGCATGTATTATTTATGTTTACTATCCATTTAGTCTTCACCTATGAAAGTACGTGTAAAAGAACAAACAAAAAGAAGATACTTTTTAAGGAAAGAACACATATTTACATTTGTAGCCATCTGTTATCTGCACCCATGCACTTGAAACTTTGTCTCTCAGTACTTTTTCACACATATATCAACTAAACCACTGAAATAAATAAAAATCCATTAGTAAATGCCATGGACATCTTTATACTGACAGTAAACATTCAGATTTTCCAATACTTGTAGTAATTTGGACAACTGTTTGCATATAGTTTGCAAAGCTGTCTCTTTAAGGTAAATCTCCACATTGGAAACACAACAGCAAATGCTACACTTTGCACACTCTTCAATCTAGTAGCATGCAGAACTTTAATATCTTGACAGCTGTACATGGCTAGCTATCCATTTCAGACAGGCCTCCCAACATCTTCTCTCAAACATTCAGTGATGATGTTTTCCGCTATAAATTGTCCTGCAGGTTTGTGAAAGTCAAACTTGTGCTATGTACTTAAGTGGGGATTTTAATCTCATTGCAGCCAATTGGTGTGTGTCTGTGCAGTGCATGTGTGTCTATGTGTGTGTGTGTGTGTGTGTGTGTGTGTCTGTGTGTGTGTGTGTGTGTGTGTCTAGTCAGATATGTGTAACCGTGTATTTTGCAGTTATCACAATAATCCCATGGAGTACCAATATTTTGACAGTTATACATGCCTACACATCCATTTCATTCAGGCCTTCCATCAGCTCTCAGACATCCAGTGATGATGTCATTCACTGTAAATTGTCCTGTAACTTTGTAAAAGTCAGACTTGTGCTGTGGCATGTGCTTTAAGTACTAAGTTCTCTAGTCTTTGTACTTAGATAAGTAGGGTTTGTATTCTCACTCCAGTCAATTGATGTGTGTGTGTGTGTGTGTGTGTGTGTGTGTATTCATTTGCTTGACATTAGAAAGAGCATTTTACATCAGCATGTGGGATATTTCTATTAACATCTGCTGTCATCAGCCATAAAGTATTCCCCAACACTATAAAAGCCAGAATTGTGCTGTGGCAATTGTCTTTAGTACTCTGCTTTCCAAATAGGTAGTTTTAGAATGATATGCGAGTCCACAGCTATGTCCAGCATTCCTCCTAACATCTTAGCATACAGTGATTATGTCATTCTGTGTAACATGCACTCTGACAGTGTTCAAGACAAACCTGTGCTGTGGAAGTAACATTAACTACTATGTTTGCAATATACTTTAACTCCACATATAGTTATTCTAATCTGACAGCAAGCTACTTGTTTGCCTGTACACACAACTTTCACTTTTTAGATAATTTTACAGAGGGATGTGACTCCACATCCATGCCCTACAGTGCTCGTAGCATGTTCTCCACAGCAAACAATGATGCTATCATACTCCATAAAGTGCACTGTGACAGTTTTACAGGCAGACATATGTGGTGTTGCTACTTTGACATTGCATGACATTCATATTCTTTGTGTATATGTATATAATGTTAATATCAGGCTTAGTGAACTGCTGTATGTTTGATTGTTGGTACATTATGGTCATTGTGTAATCTTTGGAATAGCTCTTCATTTCACTATCACATGAGGTACCTTTCACATAGCCGCCCACATCCTCCTTTGTCCTCTGGTCATATGACATCCTTCCTTCAGAGGAGTGCAGGATGTCCTCATGTCAAATATACATACACACATCATGTAGCAGAGTGCTTCCATAAACCTATGCAAGCCATATTTAGACCTCTGCATGTATGATTGCTAATTCTGTCACAGTGTGGTGCACATGTCCCATATGGACAGTGGCAAAATGTAATGCAATCCAGCAAATATACACATACACACAGTAGTCTATTGTCCATAATATACATATAGGCATTTGCATTTTCATGTTATAATAATGGTTAGGATTTCATTTGATGTTGGCCATCAGCCTAATGGAGTCCTATGACCATGTGATCAATTGACATGTCAATGTATTGAGGTGTGGATGTACAGTATGACTACAAGAGAGTATTACAATCTGTTGATGTGAAATAATGTAATGATGACCATTGATGCCATTGAATTACATGAGGCTTCTATAACCACTGTAGTAATATGCCCCCTGAGAGCTATTGACATAGGTTCATAGGAGGTTCATAGGATCATAGGAAGTTACTAGGCTAATGGCCCTTGGGCTCTTACAAGCCTAGCCAAGTTCTACCCTTATTTCCACAATCAGCACCTACTAGTAAGAGGGACACAGGTAGAACCCTCAGGGTGAATTTATGGTTACCCATCCAATCGTCCAGATTGCATTTGAAGAGGGCCAATGAGGTGCTCTGTTTGACATGAAATGGGAGTCTGTTCTAAAGGTGTGGTAACCTCTGGGAGACAAATCTATCCCTCCAGCAGGTTCTATTAATGTCACATACCAGGTTAAGGTGTTTAGGGTGAGTAACCCATGTACCATTTGACTTATGGAGATGCAGCATTTCCAGTAAAGCAGGGTCAGAGATTGCCTTGTATGCAAGGCAGAGATCACCTCTGAGTAGTCTGTATGAAACAGAATAAAGTAACAGTGATTTCAGATGATCCACATAGGACAGATGCTGAAGAGCTAGAATTTTCCTTGTGAGGAACCTCTGTGTTCTCTCCTATTTCTCCAAGTGCTTGGAATGGTATATACCGAAATGGGAGTTGTACTCAATTATCGGGCTGATGAGGAAAGAGTACAGGGAGGTTATAACTTATTGTTTTCCTGGAAGCAATGCCCTTACTTAAGAGATGAGCAATATAGAATGCCCTTCTTACCACTGTGGAGACATGGTGGTCAAAGGTGAGGTTGCTGTCAACATGAGTGCCCAAGTCTCTCACCACTGATTGTGTACTTAAGGTATTGCTATTGATGTGGTAGTTAGCAGGAACATCACCCTTACTGAAAGGGATGATGATACATTTTTTTGCGCTGAGCTTAAGACTGTGACTTTGACACCAATCACTTGTTTGTGTAAGACCCTCTTGTAGGATGTTGACATCATTTGAAGATTCTGTAACCACTCACAGTTTGCAGTTATCAGCAAACTTTGGGAGCCACAGACCTTTAGTTTTTGCTTTTACTTTAGATATAGATTCCAAACAGTAGAGGTCCTAGAACTGATTCCTGTGGAACACCACTGGTTACAGGTCTTCCGTTAAAGGTGGATTCCCAAATTTTGCCTATATGGGGTCTATCAGTGAGCCAGTTAGTGACCCATCTAATGATATAAGGGTTGATACCTGGCTGGCTGAGTTTGTCAATGATGCCTTAGAGGGAGATAATGTCAAATGCCTTGGCAAAGTCTAGGTAGGCTGTATGCACAGATTTCCCCTCATCCGGGGCCTTAGTGACTGTCATGAAGAAGTCCACTAGGTTTAACAGACACGTTCTCCCTTTGACAAATCCAAACTGAGTAGGTCAAGTCTTTGGAGATTATCTATATCTTTGTTGATAAGGTCCATGATAATTCACTCCATGGCCTTGCAGATAAGGTCTGTAGTTCCCAGGGTCAGAGGAAGCACCACCCTTGTGCAAGGGAATAACAGTGGCCATTATCCATTCAGCTGGGACAAAGCCAGTGCTTAGACTATGACTGAAAAGAGTACCCAGTGGTATTGCTAATTCTTGTTGGAGCCCATGTAGGATGCATCCTGGGATGTTATCAGGTCCCATAGATGCTGTGTTCCTGGCCTTAGAGAGGCATTAATAACCTGCTCTTTAGAGATACACGGTAGGGTACAGGTGGCAGGGATGTCATGGGGTAGTTGTGTTTCCAGTTTAGTGCTCACTCCCTCTTACTCTTAGATAGCAATTTCTTCCTCTTATTGTAAAGCCTGTTAATGGCAGTTGTACACCAGGCAGATTTGCTGTTCCCTGAGGAGCTTGTTTTGGTCCTAACAGGTATGGCCAAGTCAATGCAGTTATACAGGTGTTTGTATAAAGCATTGTAAAACTCGGCAAAGCTGCCAGTTCCATCTGAGGGGGAGGTGCAGAGAAGCTATTTATAGCATCTCATAAGAGGTTATAATCTTCTTTGGAGAAGTATTTTAGTTTATTTTATACTAGATTGGGGGTCAAGTGTGATAGTTACTTCAAATGAGACTGATTTGTGGTCAGATCTCACTAGAGAAGAAGTCACAGTGGGGGTGCTACAGTGGTCCCCCATATTGGTAAGCACCAGATCCAGGATGTTGGCACCCCTTGTTGGGGTGTCAACCAGCTGGTGGTGGGCAATAGAGTAAACAAATTCGAGGAGCCTTTGGGCAAGTGAGCTTGAGCAGGAGTAATTTGTGTAGTCAATGGATGGGTAGTTAAAGTCACCCAAAACCATGGAGTTGGCTGTATCTTGATAGACTCAAGTAAATCAGAACAGGCAGAGTGGGAGTCCTGATTCAAGGAGGGAATCCTATGGCTGGCAATGACTTGAATAGGTGTCCTACCAACAGTTAAATGCACCTGAAGTATCTCCAGGAAATCATGCTATCTGACCAATCTGGAGGTGTATTTATCTTTAATGAAAATTGATACACCGCCTCCTTTAATTTTCATGTTTTCAGTTTATGGTCTGAATGTATGGAAGGAGGTGTAACCCGGTATGGCTAGGGTGCTGTCCACAGCCTTGAACTAGATCTCTGTGACTGCACAAATGTCTGCTTCTTCAAAGGTGAGAACTGCTTCCAGTGAGTTCAGATTCATGTTAAGACTCCTAGCATTTAGCAGCATAACTTTCAGGTTGTTTTTAGATGCAGTTTTTGCAACAGGAATTTTGTTCTTGAGACACTGCCTAAAAAGGCACTATGGGGTGGCAAGAGCCTTAGCCAGTAGCCAAAATCCCAGGGGAGACAGATGAAGTCCATCTCTGACAAAGCACTGAGGTTGGTCAGTCGTGTCATTCCAGGCTGACAGATACTTGATCCCCTTAGAATGACACCAGAAACTAAGCCAATTATTGAAGTAAGTCATTTTCTGTTTGTATTGAGGCATCATCCTAGGTGAAGGCAAAATGCAGCTTAAGGCTAGGGTCATACCTGCCTGAGACACATAGTACAAGAGCTCAGTCATGTCTCTCATCATATAGTCCAGAAAGGTTACAAGGTTAACAGCCATAGAGCCCTTACAAGCCTAGACTTGTTAATCCCAAGTAGCCCTAGTTGTCCTTATTAGGTGGATGTAATTTGCAGAATGAGTCTGTGGTCAACATTGACTGTCCTTGTCCATGAGGGACATGAGTGACACCCCTGGGGTGAATTTGCAGTCTCCCATCCATTCATCTAGGTTGCACTTGAATAGGGTCAGCGAGGAGATCTATTTCACATGATTTGGAAGTATATTCCAGAGGACCGGCAGTCTGTGGAGATATATCTGTCTGTTAAGCATGTCCTGTTAATCTCATATTCTAGGTTAATATCCATAGAGCAAGTGACTCTTGTGCCATGTGATTTGCGGATGTGCCATGTGATTTGCGGATGTGCCATGTGATTTGCGGATGTGCAGCATTTTCATCAGGGAAGGGTAATTGACTGCTGTGTAGGCCAGGCACAAGTTACCTCTCAGCAACCTATACGATACAGAGTACAGTGGCAGGGCTTTCAGTCTATCCGTCTATGTCATGGCATGGTTTGGAGGCCCTGTATTTTCTTTGTGAGAAACCCCTGTGGTCTCTCCAGCTGCTGCACATGCCTGATGAGGTACATGCAAAAGGGAGCATTGTACTCTATTAGGGGTATGATAAGGGTCAAGTACAGTGGTGTTATAACGCCTTCAGACCTGGATGTGATGCCCTTGCTTATGAGGTGAACAACATAGAAGGCTTTCCTTACCACTGTGGAAACTTGGTGGTCAAAGTTCAGATTGCCATCTACTTGTGATCCCAGGTCTCACACCACTGGGTTTGAGCCTAGAGAGGTGTTGCCAACATTGTAATTAGCAAGGAATTCACTTTGCCAAAGGCAATAATAATGGTACTTTTTGTTTTTAGTTTTAGACTGTGGTTTGGCACCAATCATTTGTCTGTGTTAGCCCTTCCTGTAATATGTTAATAGCATTGGGGGACTCAATGATTGCACCCAATTTGCAACCATCATCAAAATTGGTAAGATAAGACTGTCTACTTTATTCTGGACTTACAAGAAATAGATTCAGAACAGTAAACAGCCCAGCACAGATCCTTGTGGTAATCCACTGGTGATCGTTGTACTGGTTGGTAGAGGTTGAGTCACCAACTTTGACAGTACGTGTTCTGTCAGTGCGCCAGTTGGCTACCCATCTAGTGACATAAGGGTTAATCCCCAGCTGGTAGAGTTTTTCAATAATATCTGAGTGGGAGATTATGTCAAAAGCCTTGGCCAGGTCAAGATAGGTGGTATACACTGTCTTACCATCATCCAGGGCTTTGCTGACTTTCACGAAGAAGTCTCCTAGCTTTAATAAGCTTTAATAAGCAAGATCTGCCATTAACAAACCAAATTGGTTGAGTCTAGAGTTTGAAGGTCACCTATGTGCTTGTTGATAAAGGTCCATGATGAGTCTTTCGGTGGCCTTTCAGATGAGACTGGTTAGACTTATGGGTCTATAGTTCCCAGGGTCTGTTGATGGCCACCCCTTTGTGCAAGGAGATTACTGTTGCTGTTTTCCACTCCACTGCAACCAAGCCAGTTCTCAGGCTATGATTAAAGAAGATGCTAAGTGGGTTTGCTAGGTCCTGTTTTAGATTGCTTAGTAAGCAACCTGGGTTGTTATTTGGTACCATTGAGGCTGTATTTATTTAACCTTGGAGAGCACAGATATGACCTGATCTCTAGAGATATTAGGCAGAGGACTGGTATCAGGTATGTTTTGAGGTATGGCTGGTGGAGTCAGAGGGATAAAGTCTGTACCAAATCTATCAGCTAGCAAGTTGGCAATTTTCTCTTGTGCAGCTTCATGTTTATTCCTAGCATGAAGCAGCAGAACCTTGAGTTTGCTTGCAGTGGATTTTGTCATGACAGAACTTTTGTTGCTTTGGCTTTGCCTAAAAAAAGCACTATGGGGGAGACAAGCACCTATGCCTGACATCCTAGAAGACACAGGTGCAGACCATCTTAGGCAAAGCAGTGTGATCTGTCGATCACATCATTCTAGGATGAGAAATACGTCATCTCAGGATGAGAGGTACTGGATCCATCTGGATTGACACCAGAAGCTAAGCCAGTTACTGAATTTGATCATTTTTTGTTTATGTTGTGGTATCATCCTGAGTGAAGGTAAAATGCTGCTTAGGGCTAGGGTCATACCTGCCTGGGACACATACTCAGAGTTCAGTAATGTGTCGCTTTATATAGTCCAGAGAGGTACATTTCAGGTAATTCACCCCAACATGAACTATGAGAGAGTCATAGTTCTTGTTGAGTGACATGAGTGACATGGTATGATACACTTGTATGTATATTGTCATATTAGGATATGTGTTGCTGTAGTGGAGCAGATCAGCCATCAATGCAGTTCACATTCCACCATCACAGTGACAGTTGCAGTATCGTATGGATGTGCAAGAGCCTACATACCATCATTAAATGCTCTGTGGCACGCATCAATATAAATTCATATTGATTACATGGTCATATAAGTATAGTCTCATACAAATGTTGTTATGCTGTGATATACACAGCAGTATATCACATGTGATACAGTTGCAACCGTATGGAATTCACTGTATGTGCAGTTGTATTGCTATACCCCAGGATTATTGATGGGGTCAGCACCACCATTCATAGGTTCATAGGTTCATAGGTTCATACTAGGCTATCTGCCCTAGGGCATTTATAAGCCTAGCCAGAGTGTGTTTGGCTTTTGCCACCCATTTTAAATTAATTTTGCTATGCCCTTTTTCGAGGTTAGTATACTGTGCCACTGTCTAACAGTGATACAGAAGTGATACCCGGGGTAAACCTACGATCTCCCATCCACTCATCAAGATTCCTCTTGAAGAGAGTCAATGAGGGACTCTGCCTAACCTGGACTGGGATTTTATTCCAAAGTGAAGGGAGCCTCTGGGTTATGAATCTGTCCCTCCAGCATGTCCTATTTATTTCAGTGCTGAGGTTCAAGTCTCTTGAGCATGTAGCTCGATGGGATTTGGATTTTCTGAGGTGCAGCATGTCCATTAATTCCGGGTTGGACATGGCTTTATACGTCAGGCACAGATCGCCTCTGAGCAGGCGGTATGCCACTGAGTAGAGCTGGAGTTTCTTTAACCGGGCAGCATATGGCATCTGTTTGAGCCCTTTGATCCTCTTGGTGAGGTACTTTTGGGGTCTTTCCAGTTGCTGCAGGTGTCTGGTAAGGTACATCCCAAAAGGGGCATTGTACTCAATTATGGGCCTGATGAGGGATGAGTAAAGAGGCACGATGACCTCCCCTTATCTAGATGTGAATCCCTTCATGATTAGGTGGGCTATATAAAATGTTTTTCTAAACACTTTGGCCACGTGGTTGTCAAATGAGAGATTGCTATCAACTTGGGTCCCCAGGTCCCTAATTACTTCTTCTGTACTTAATGGATTGCCACCAATGTGGTAATTTGTGGGCACTTTGTTTTTGCCAAAGGGGATGTCTATACACTTTTTGGCGTTTAGCTTGAGGCCATGGCTCTGGCATCAGTTGTCTGTTTCTATGAGGCCCTTTTGGAGGATGATTGCGTCGGCTGGAGAGTTGATTATGGCGCCCAGTTTGCAGTCATCTGCAAACTTGGTCAGCTACAGTCCTTCCGTGTTTGCCTGTACCTCCGAGAAATATATACCGAACAAGAGAGGTCCCAGGACTGAGCCTTGTGGGACGCCACTTGTAACTGGTTTGGAGTCTGACATGGCTCCAGCAATTCTAACCATGTGGGTTCTGTCCTTGAGCCAGTTTGCAACCCATCTATTGACATAGGGGTTTATATTTAAGCTGGTGAGCTTATCTATAATGCCCGAGTGGGGTATTGTATCGAAGGCTTTTGCGAGGTCCAGGCAGGCTGTGTGGACCACCTTCCCCTCGTCAATGGCCTTGGTGACTGTTTCAAAGAAATCGACCAGGTTTAAGAGGCAGGATCTGCCCTTAACAAAGCCAAACTGGTTAGGATCCAGTGTCTGTAGGTCCCCAATATCTTTATTTATGAGGTCCATGATGATCCTTTCCATAGCTTTGCAGACCAAGCTAGTCAGGCTTATGGGGCGATAGTTTCCAGGATCCGTTGAGGCACCACCTTTGTGGAGAGGGACCACTGTTGCTGTACGCCACTCTTTGGGTACATATCCTGTAGTAAGGCTGAGATTGAACAGTAGTTTTATGTTTGGGTTTAGCTCTTCTTGGAGTTCATGTAGGACGCAGCCCGGACACCGTCTGGTCCCATTGATGCTGTGTTTTTTTGCTTTGGAGAGGGCGGCTCTTACCTGAGCATCTGAGATGTCAGGGGGACAGCACTCTGCTGGGATAGATATTCGCCCTTTTGTTGAGGGGGGGGGGTTGTGCTGAACCTGTCAGCTGGGATGTTAGCAATGTCTGTGGGTTCAGTGTATTTTTTGTCATTATGGACTAATTCTGAGCATATCTGGGAATTCCCACCCAGGTTCCTAACATAACTAAAGAAAGCCTTGTGATTAACCTTAGTGTCCTGTGCAATTTTTTCTCTCGAAGCTGGCCTTAGACGATTTTATGAGTGCCCGTAGTTTTTTGCTAATACTGATCAGAGATGCCTTCCCTTTTTGGGATTTTGCTCTATCATGTAGTAGCTTCCTCCTTCTATTGTATAGTTTGTTTATGGCTGGGGTCCACCAGACAGGATGTCTGCCTTTGAAGGATTGGGTCTTGGTTTTATTTGGGATTGCATGATCCATGCATTCCTGAAGATGTTCATAGAATGCGTGTATAAAGGATTCTGTGGTCTGGGCCGTATTTTCCACAGGCCCTGGGGCTTTGAAGGATTCCACCTCAGTTTTGAGCAGTGTGAAATTTTCTTTAGAGAAGTTTTTCACTGTGGTTTTCTGGGCAGGGGGTGGGGTCGGGATGTGAATATCCAGTGAGATTAGTTCATGGTCTGATCTTACCAGTGAGGGATACTCTTCTGGTCTGGAGCATAGAGTCCCCATGTTGGTGATAATCAGGTCCAGTATGTTTTCCCCTCTTGTGGGGGTGGTAACAAGTTGTTCCATAGCATTTGAGTTTATAAATTCTAGGAACCTTTGGGCTAGGGTGTTGGAGCTAGAGTAATGCTCCCAGTCTATGTTTGGGTAGTTGAAGTCGCCCAATATAATGGTGTTTGGAGAGACCTTCATATTTTCCAGTGTTCTCAGGAAGGCCAAGTGGGGTTCCTGGGTTTGGGAGGGTGGTCTCTAGCAGGCTATAAACTGGAAGGCAGTTTTACCCACTGTTAGTTGCACATGGATAGTCTCTGATGCTTTGTGCTGTGCCACCAACCTGGAGGTGTGGGTATCTTTGACGAATATTGATACTCCCCCTCCTTTTGTGGTTCGGTCCAAGTTTTGGGGCCGAAAAGCATGGTATGAGGTATAACCTGGTAGTGCTGGGGTACTCTCGGGAGCCTTGAATCAGGTTTCTGTTACTGCACAGATATCAATGTTCTCCATGCTAATGAGCGTTTTGAGTGTGTGCATCTTGAGGTTTAGACTTCTGGCGTTGAGTAGCATTACTCTTAGTTTCTTATCCCTTGTGATACCTATGGAGGTGGGTTTGTCTTTTGAGCCTTGCCTAAAAAAGGCACTATGGGGGTAGCAAGAGCCTTTGCCAATATTCGAAAGCCCAGGGGTGACAGGTGCAAGCCGTCCCTAGCGAAGCATCTTGGCTTGTCGAGTATGTCATCCCAGGCTGACAGGCATTGGATCCCCTTTGAATGACACCAATACTTAAGCCAATTGTTGAAATTTATCATCTTGTCTTCATATTGTGGCATCATTCTTGGTGAGGGTAAGATGCTACTCAAGGTCCGGGTAATACCGGCCTGGGCTACATGCTCAGAGAGCTCCTCTATGTCTCTTTTCATGTAGTCCAGGGAGGTACGTCTCAGGTTATTCACACCAGCATGGACAATGACTGAGTCATATTTGTACTTGCCTTGGAGTGACCTGAGTGCGTGTGTTATGTGGCGGATCCTACTACCCAACAGGCAGCTCACCATGACCTTCTCCTTGTTCAGCCTGGTGAGCGGGACGTCAGTGTGCCTGACGATAGAGTCACCTATTACAAGTGTATCAGGTGTGTTGTTTAGCCTTAAGGGCTGTGACTGTTCGGCACACTGGCGTTGTGAGCCATGTGGTGCATGTGTTTTGTTTTGGGGTAGCGGTTGCTTGGGTGTCTGCTTTGGAGGTCTCTGCTGCTTAGGCAGATTTTTCTTTAGAGCCTCCAAGTATGTTTTTGTGTGTTTATGTGTTTTGTTTGCTGTCGTGGTAGGTCTGTGTGAGACTGGAATTACAGTGAGTGTGGTTTCCTTCTCCTCCTGACTGGTTATGCCAGTACTGAGTTGAGAGAGCTTAGCCTCCAGTTTGGCTATATGGTTGCATCTCTGACATGTGTTGGAATTTGTTGGGAGGAGGAGAGGGTTGTCTGTGTACATGAGGCAGTTGTAACATTGCCTCAAGATTCCCAGATTCACCAGCTGGACCGGAGAGGAGATTGACAACTGACCTTTGGACATGCTAGAATAGTATTGGGAATTCATTTATAATTGAAAAAAAGGGCCAATGGGGAACAAGGTACTCAAGGGGAGTTTGTGAGGGTGTAGTGCTTTTAATTTTTTAGTGCTGACTTAGTGAGCAAGTGCCAGGTAACTTAAATGCAATGTGTTACAGGTAACTTAAATGCAAAAACGACAAACAGTAACTTTCTTTCAAGTGAAACAAGGAAATAAGTACAGTAAGCAATGCAGATATCACTAGGGATCCACAGAAGCACATTGTATGACTATTAGCATTTGTGTCAGGAAATGTTTTGCATGAACCACAAACAACTGATCTGTAATGTGTCCTGATATGTCATCAGGCTGCTCAAACACAGCTTGCCCATGAAACATGTATGTATGGTGTGCAGTTGATGCAAGTGCATGACTCTGGTACAGTTGTACAACTGTGTGCATAGTACCAGGTTGTGCAATGTGATGAATGACCATAGTTGTATTTGTAGGTCTTTTCACAAATCATTTATTCCAATACATTTGAAATCCTAAGTGGAATACACAGCTAAGCACATATGTGCATGTGGATGCCACCAGACATATCCATCCAAGGAAAACAGACAATCTGTTAGCTGATCATCAGCCAAAGTATGCATTCAAACATTACTCAGTTTCTATGCCAATGAGGGCAGCACATCTGTGTGCTCTGTACAGCTAATAACACAGAATCAATGGGCCATAGCAGCATCACAGATTACCTACAGTGTGACTCAGAACATGAACCTACTAGACATGGTTGGATCCATCCTTCAGCACAGGCTTCAGATGGAATATGTTCCCATAGAAGGGGGTACATTAAAATGCATACGTTGATGGGGGGGGGGGTCATCACCTGATGTATGCATGTTTAGACATATCCTGACTCTCCCCATCTGTGAAGTGGACCAACATGTCATCATGGACCTTTTCTAAATGGACACTGGTAATATCCCGACTGTGTGCAAAAGACGTGTGATTTATCCAGGCTACATCCATATCTGTTACATCTGTTAGATGTCATCAAGAAGGTCAACAAGGGCATGCATAACGTCAACACTATCATCCTGTGGAACTTGACCTGACCAAGCCATTTGAAACAAATTCACACTGAGGTATTACTGCAACACTGTCACAAGTGGCCATAAATACCTATATCACCAAATGGGTAAACCACTGGATCACATACGTGACATATAAATATGATGAAGTGTGTGAAGTGACCTATATCTAGAGTCCAGTGATCAGGTTTGTATCTTAGGGTTGTATGTTAGGCCCTTTCCTGTTCATTACTTAAGTCACAGACATGAAGAATGACATACATATCCCATTTATCCAGACAGCTTTCTGGGGGACTGCAGATTGTGGACCACCATTGAATCCAAATGTAATATTGGTATCATACAGACAGCATCAACTCACACAATGGGTTGCTGCCACAGCCATGGAGACACATGAGTTTAAGAAAAATCATGGGGGATTTGTTACCTTATAAAGTCCAATGCACAACTTAATGATAATGTAGACAGCACACCCCTATGAGCAGGCCAAGTGGTATGTAACCTGTGCACTATGTTGAACGTCCACCAGCATGTACCCATGGTGGTGACTATTCCCTTGTATGTTATTCAGCTCCTGAGTATGTGCAGTGCATCCACATTAAAGGGCATTATACTTTCACAATTCACAGACTTCATTACACCAGTAACTGAGTACAATGCACCTTTTTTCACATACTTTCCTTCCAAGGATGCATCACTCAAGTGTGCCACATTTGCCACAGTGATCTCCCACACATCTTATTGGCCATACCTAAGTATTCTTTTTGTTGTATAAACATTAGTGTCTGATGGTGTGGAACACTATTCCAAGTGTTATACCAGAGTATTGTCCTCCTTCAGGAAGATAACTGGTGGGAAAAGAAGTTGCATAATATATCCCAGTTCTCTGCATCTTCTCAAGTAAGCATCCATAGTCTTTTTTTCTTTTGTAGAATGAGGCACTGTAAGTGGGAGTGATGCACACTTGGTGACCTGTTATAACTTAGTAAGTGCCCAACTCCTGAGCTTTTTGCAGAATTGCTTCCCTCTCCACGTAGTCCAGACACAATTAAATCATCTTGGTTGGCCAATAAACAGACGTCTGCTTACAATAGTATGCACACTGTCAATTATTGGAGCCATAGCTCTGCACAGTAACTTAATCATCTCACTATGGGCAAACTGGATTGGCTCCATGCTTTCACTTTTTCCCAGGAGACACGAGCCTTAGATTACTTGTATGTGCATTGTTTTCTAGATCTTTGATTCTTTTGCAGTGTCTGTTGGGAGTGCACTAGCAATTCTTTAATGTCCTTGGAATGTATTGCAGGTTGGCCCACTGATCACTGATATCCTTCTGGTGCTATATTAGGGCCAATTGTATAACCACTGACTGTACTTCATGACTGGAAGTTATTACTTTAATTTCTTTGATATCTCTAGCAGTGGACTTCATAATTTGATATAAGCCTTCAGTTAAGGTGTGGATGGTTTTTAATTCCACTGACACTCCAGTCAGGTTTGTGGCCATGCTGCCTGGTACAGTAATGCAAAGGCATAAACTCTTTATGTGAATTATAGATTCCTGGTGACAGTTGAAACTAGGAACTGAACCATTATCTAGTATGTGTGTCATAAAACAAACACATAGAGCTTTGCTAAGATGTGTTACGGCATCTGGAAGCTATAACCATTTCAAAAACCTTCACCCTTCCAGGGTAGCAATTAGTTCATCCATAAGAACAATACAGTAGGATTCCTAGCCCTGGTTTTCACATACATTTTGTCTCTGGCTGCAATCATAACTGTAAGATACAATATTTATGGCCTAAACCAGGTAATTTAATTTCAGACTATTTTTCAAAGTTAGTTGGACTGATATTAACCTCTTCTCTTCCTGTATCCTGTGTTACAATATATTCATTTCAACAGTTACAATATAGTCTGATATACAGGTGTATCTTGTTTCTGTCCAGCAGGACCCACTGTTGATATATTTTCAAAACAAGCACCTGTACAAATCAGTGTGATATACAAATGACATATAATTCTTTACAAAACTCTAGCTAGCTATGCTGGCACATGTTACACATCCTCTGTCCTACTCCTCCTGGCATAGCGGGCACTACCTCGCATCATCACATCTGTTCTCTCTTTGAAGACTCAAGCTAGTTTCTCAAGTGACCCTTGAGAAAACATGTCTTGAGGGACACAAGCCTGTCTGGGAAGACATTAACCCATACCCTGTCTTGAGAACCTATATGCACAGGCATTGCTGACACCACTAGATTGCTGCACTGTCATGTCATATACCTGCAACCCTAGGCTCCACCTTAATAACATGGTATTTTGCTGGCTGGTTGAATGTAGCTGTAGATCCCCTTTAGACTCCTCCTGCCACACACTACAAATACTCAGCACAAGGGCCTCCCTATCATGGTAAGGCTTCATCATTTTAACATGGTACAGTTTGTACCACTGCCTCCTGTTTAGCAATTTTACTATGTATTTAACATCACTGACCTTCCTTGCCACTTTGAAGGGTCCTTCCCAAGCTGCCTGCAGCTTATTATGTCTGACAGGAATGAGCACCTTAATCTGTTATCCCACAGCATAATCTTGGGCTCGAGCTTTCATATCATTACCAGACCTTTTTCTGCTCTTGGGCTCCTGCCAGGTTCTCCTGGGCCAGGCCCATGAGCTCTCAAAGCCTTGTCCTGAGGTTTAGGATATATGCCACAACAGACTCCTTGTGGAATTTGCACTAAACCTCCCACTCATCACAAATCAAATTTACAGGTCCCCCACTCTATGTCCATACAACTCAAAGGGTGAAAAACTGGATTCCTGGGGTACCTCTCTGTATGCAAACAGCAGATGTGACAAATATTTGTGCCACTATATCTTAAACTGGTCTGCAAATGCCTGTAGCATGGTCTTTAGTGTAGAGTTTAATGTCTCCGCAAGACCATTAGTCTGTGTGTGGTAGGGGATGGTTATTAGTTGCTTCACTCCACAGCTCTCCCACAGACAGGCCAGCAGGTTTGACATGAAATTTCCCCTCTGTCAGTCAGTATTTCTCTCGGGAAACCCACCCTGCTGAAAATTTCTAACAAAGCATTTGTCACCTTCCCTGCCTCAATGAAGGACACAGCCACTGCCTCAGGGTATCTAGTAGCATAATCTACTGCCACTAGGATATACTTCTTCCCTGTGGATCTTGGGTTATTCAGAGGCCCCACAATATCCATAGCTATCCTCTGAAATAGCTTTTCAGTCACAGGCAAAGCATCAAAGCTGCTTTGACCTTGTCTCCTTGCCTACCTTTTGGCACTGCCCACAGAACATGCAGTACCCTGCTACATCCCTTGCAATCCCAGGCCAATAAAATGTCTCTTGGTATGCTTAAGTTCATATGACCTGCAAAAATAATGTAATGGACTATGGCTAGAAGTGCCAGATGGTAGGCTCTGGGCACTACCAACTGCTGTACTACCTCACCATCTAGCCTTCTCTCAGGGGTTCACTCCATATACAGTAACCCTTTGTCCCAGTATACCGACTCCTCCTTCCTTTGAGAATCAGGTGCCTTCCTAGCTACCTCCCTCAAGCGTCCTTGTGTAGGGTCCCAGAGCTGTACCTGTTTCAACTCTACCTTTGTGACTCTTCCCAGTTCCCCTTCCATGGAAAGATTGGTATCTTCTGGGTATTACCACTCACCTCTACCCTTGCAGTCACTCTGTCCAAAGAAACATCAGTACCTACCAGCAGCTGTGGCTCACCTTTAGGCTCACTGCTGCAGGGTAGCTCCATCCCTGAAATAGTCATCTCACCAGCCCTGGCTTCAAGTGTGGGGTCTGTCTGGGTTTCCTCAGGCTACCAGCCCCATATGCCTGTCTCCAAGCTGGCCTGTGTGTAACTGCATGCAGACAAGGTACTGTATTATCAAAACCAGTCCATATCAGGGCATCTGCAGGGATATCCTCAAACACCCACTTGCTTGCTTCCTTTTCCACCCTCCAAGTCAAGATGAATCCTAGCCAAAGGCATTTAGAATGGGATCCCTCCTAAATCTCTGACTGGAGTGGACTGCTCAAGCAAGTACTACTCCTCTTTAACCACTGCAGGCTTAACAATGGTTATGTCAGAGATTGTGTCTATCTTAGCAGTGGTCTGTTTTCCATCCAGTAATTTAGGATATAAACTCTGGTGATAGTATGGTACACCTGTTGTCCCCAGAGAACATACCACTGGCATGTTGTTATTCCCACTTGCTAGCTCCCCTGCCTTTTGTTCTCCCCTTGCTTCTGTGGGCATCTGTATGCTACATGGCACCACTGGTTACATTCAAAAATCTAACCCTTGATCCAGGTCATGTAACCGAACTAGTGGCAACGCCTTTTACTGACTCTGCTGGGGTGGGTTAGGCTGCCTACCATGGGTTCCCCTATATCCATGTGCAGCACTAGGTATCCCCTTCTTGTGCAGTGATGCCCTGCTTATTAAGTAGAGATCCCTTTTTTCTCCAGCTCATCGGCAGAGTTACACTCCCAGTCTGCCAGATAGCATCTCATGTCCTCAGGCAAAGTGCAAAGGGCTTGTTTCCTTACCAAAAGGTTTACCAGCCTTTTAAAAGTGATGACCTGACACCCACTCACCCACTTACGAAAATAAGTGCTTAATTCAGCAATATTGCAGCAATGCTCACAAAACATTTTTCTGTAAGCTTCAGGTGTTAACTTAAAACATTCCAATACACATTGTTTAACTTTATCATAGTTTAAACAGTCAGTATCAGACAATTTAGAAACAGCAGTTATGGCTTTACCATGAAGTAAGGGGGGTCAGCAATCGTATCCAGAGCCCTTGGTCAACATTATACTTGTTTACATACTCATTCAAATATATGAATAAAACAATCAAAATCATCACTGTTGTAAACTGTGGAAGAAATTTACTGACCTTTATTGCTTTTGGGGTTCAGTTATTCCCTTCCCCGTTACCTCCATGACCTTGACAAAGAGTCAGCATCTCTCTCTCATGTTGATGCTATTTCTCATTTTCTTCAGCCTTCAAATGCTGCATTTTCTCTGCTGATTGTAACTCCTTATGTTTTACTTGCTGCAGTCTCTCAGCTGATTCTAATTCCAAACATTTGGCCTCCAGTTCAAGTCCCTTTAACTCCAGATGTTTTTTTTAGTCCTCTGAGGAAAAGGTGAACTGCCCTGTTTCTGAGGGCTGCACATCCCCATTACTGCACTGTTTGTGTTCCTGGTTGCTGGTTTGTGCTGTCACTGCAGTTAAGGCTGAAATCATTTCCTATTTTATCAGGTTGGCATGCACCAATCCCTTGGCTTCACACACCTTTGCCAACTGGTTCTTTGTCAGCTTGCCATAATCATCTGCTGACATCTTTGAATGCTTTCCTTCACTAAACTAAACTAATTAAAAAAATAAATGAAACTGTTGTGAAAATGAAATTCTGTATGTTTACCTTGTGGCTGCTGAGAGTACACATACCTTTAGTGACAACTACCTACAGGCTACAGAATTTCAATTAATGTCCACACCACTGCTCAGCAATATGTGACATCCCTACTCTGGGACAGTAATCAAAGAGCCTTAATCATCACCCCTGGCACCGGTGAGGGACATTCACTTGGAGCAAAGATATATACAGTATTTCCAGATGCAGCTCTCTGCACCAAGCACTGTTTCTCTTAAGAGCACACAGGGAACACACTCAGTCCTGGGACTGGGATTCCCCCCTCTCTCTCTCCAGGCCCCAAGTAAGTCTCTCCATTGACACTGCTGTAGAGTTTAGTCTTCTGCCTATTGTTGCAAGCGAAGTCCTCCACCACCCTCTCTGTGAAACCAGTACTCTGTGTCCCTGCTTCAAGTAGTTGATACACACATACTCTATGAGGTTTGATCACACACACACACACACACACACACACACACACACGCACACATACACACACACACACACACACACACCTGAGAAAGGAAAAGGCTGGCACAGATTTACTAGCTATGTTCCCTCTGCTCAGACTATAAGTTAGATACTGCCACCAAGTTAGATACTGCCACCAGAACATTCCAAATCCAACTACTCTAAGGCTCTTACAAGGGTACCCAAATATACTGCATAAAATTACTACCAATATAAATGGTAGTGCTTTGACGAAACATAAGGCTTTCAGGAGCAGCCACTGTGTCACCAAATAAATATAAGTACTCTCAAAGGTTAAAATATTCTCTAAAAGACCAGCCACAATGAAAAATTTAAATATATTTAATAATAAATAAATAAAATGAAAATGCTGAATATCTATTTACAATAAACACCAGAGTTTCAATCACAGGAAATATTAAAAACAATACCAATGGAAAGATTCACACAGGTACAGGAAAACTGTACTTAACTAATCTCACTATATTTTCCTGACTGATCTAAAGAATTACTGTTCCCTACTTCACTTACTAGAGCAAGGCAAGATGAAGTAGGTGAGGGGTCCATCTTTGCCAGGTTTCACAAACAGACTGCCCTGAGACTCGTCTGTCTCATCTAGTATTAAAATATCATTTCAGTGCTAAATTACAGAATGGCGTCACATACATCTGGTAACACCCAGTGCACTAACCGAAGGAAATACGCAACTAGCAAATCCAAAATCCTTCAGAATGCAGGACCAATAAAGGCTATCCCTCCACAATAGATGAGACACCACAACATAGTTTCACTCTTTATTCTAAAAAACAGAAAGTTTTAGCGCTTTTGTCTCCAAAACAGGAAACTTCATCAGAATCAAAAAAATCTGTTTCCCATACAATTAAATAGCCAACCAAGTGCGTTCATTGGTTCAAAGTCCTAGTCTATCTACTGTTTAGAGTGGAGAGACTAGGACTTTGAACCAATGAATGCACTTGGTTGACTATTCAATTGTATGGGAAACATTTTTTGATTCTGATGAAGTTTCCTGTTTTGGAGATGAAAGCGCTAAATCTTTCTGTTTTTTGGAATAAAGAGTGGAACTATTTCGGGATTATATTAGAACACTGAACATTCAGAATGTCGAGTGTTCTAATATCGAACCCTATGAATCGAAAATTGAAAACAGTGAACATTTAGAACAGCAAATTTTTTTCCTAGGGAAAATATTTGCTGTTCCAAAACACATACACACAACACAAGCAAACCAAATAAACAGTAATCCACACACATACACCTAAACTCTTACACCTAACTACACTAAACTATACATTCACCACTAACTATCCTCTTACCTTAACCCTAACCCTAAGATTTGTCACTATCGCACAGTCACCTCACTCGTGCCCTAACCCTAACTCACCTACCCCGCCCTAACCCTCACGTCCACACAATCGCACACTTACCTGACTCACACCGTAATCCTAACTCACCTAACCCACGCTAACCCTCACGTCCACACAGTCGCACACTTACCTGAACCCAACCCGTAACTTTCCACCACAGCGCTGAAAATACTGAAGCAACAGAAATGGACGACCAAATTCTTTCCCTAGGAAAAAATTTGGTTTTCTGTTTCTTCGATATTTTCAGCGTTTGCTGAAAACGGGTCCATATTAGAACACTCGAAATTTTGAATGTTCGGTGTTCTAATATAGACCCACTATTACATGATGTCTCATCTATTGTGAAGGGACAGCCTTTATTGGTACCTGCATTCAGAAGGATTTTGGATTTACTTATCACTTATGTCTGGCCATCTTATTTCTGGTTCCCACACTACCCTATTTACTAGAAACCGAACCAGAATCTAGCACATGTATGTCATAATACACACACATAGAGCTTTGCTAGGATATGCTACAACATCTATAATCTATAAAACCATTTCAAAAACCTCCACCCTTCCAGAGTAGCAATTACTTCACCTCTAAGGACAATACAGTAGGATTCCTAGTCCTGATTTTCACAGACATTTTGTCTCTGGTTGCAATAGGAACTATAAGATCAATCTGCCTGGTTAAGTCCCCTGGTAATGTGCGATCCTGTTTATGGGATTTTATTTGTAATTTGTATTGTAATTTAAGCCATTTAAGATAATTCCTGCAAGAACCAAACCGTGTCTATGCTTTTTCTTGTCAGCAAACTCTGAAAACCTTGCACTATGGAATGTTTTGTAGCTCTGTTAACCTCTGCAACAAATTAATGTACGTCTCCAGCATAACAACTTCATTTTAAAATATCTGCTGCCGCTAAACAGTGTAATCACACATCACCAAGTTTCCCTCATCTTATCTTGCCCCATTAGCCTTCAGCCTGCCTCTCACTTTTCTATTTTTGTATGTTCATTTTTTTTTTTGTTCAGTAATTGGAGTGCTACATGGCTTGGTCTTTTAGCTTTACTAGTTCTGTGACCAACAGTGTCTTTGAGTTTCTCTACCATTCAGTTATTTTCTGTACTGTAATTCCCTACTATTTGTTCTCTCACCAATAACCGCACAGCATTTTTTCTTTGTACTCCAGCCCCATTTCCTGTACTCTCCCCTACAGGTTATCAGCCTCACATTAATCTTAGGTAAAGTAAGGTTTTGGATTAAGCTGCCACTTACTTACAGATTGTTTTTCTTGAGGCAGCTGTCTGTAGTTCATGTCCACTTATGTTAGTACGGCATTTCTTTACTCTCTAAGTGCTTGCAAAGGTTCTACTACTTCTGATAGCCTCCCATGATCCCTTGCACCATCTAAAGAGCTGTGTTGGTGTTTTCACCATCGTTTCCACTTTCTGTCTCATTCAGTATGCCAAGTTATGTCTCCTGGTGATGTGCGACCCTGTTTATGGGATTTTATTTGCTATTTGTATTGGAATTTAAGCCGTTTAAGGTAATGTGTGTTTGTATATCTTGAATATAATGACATTCATTTGCTGTCATGCAGTCACACCCTATTATAGCTAGCAACACATAAAACAGCTCTGTAGCACCTCCTACATAATATCTGCATTCAATAGCTGTTTCTTTTCTTGTGTGTGCTCCTGTTGTGCTTGTACATGTTATATTACGAAGCAGTTGTTATTGGCAAAAGCTATCGTAAAGCTACTGATGTATATTCATACATGTTTATCCTAGGTATTAGTTACATTTGCTTATCATTACTTTTTATCTGAGTAACTGATCAGTCCTACAGTAAGAATGATGACTGCAACACCATATAGTGCAAGCATAAGTAAATACAAAGCTAAGAATGCACGGACAGCGTAGTTGTACTGATGTTTTACAATGGTATGAACTTCATAGAATAATCACTAGTCTGTTAATACCTGAACTTGCTTTAGTGTATGATGTAGAAGCAATATATTAAGTGTAAGTACTAGAAATGCAGTGATACTTGAGTTGGCTCTGTTTAAGTATGTGATTTGCATATGTATCTGCATTGTTCTGAATACTCACTAGTCCTTCCTTCCACTTCCTCTTTAGCTTAACTTTCTGTTAATTTCTCAACTATATCCCACATTCTCCTTAACTTTTACAGGCCATACAGGTTCTTATTTTTAAACCATCGGTTATACATATGGTAATAATTTTCTTCCTGTTCATTTCTCCTTTCCCTTTTCACACAGATAAGCCCTGCAAGAATTGAACAGTGTTGATTTTTCTTGCTAGCAAACTATGTGTTTGAAAATCCTACACTATGGAATAATTTATGGCTCTGTTAACCTCTGCAACCAATTAATGTATGTCTCCAGCATCACAACTTCATTTTAGAATAGCTGCTGTCCCTTAATAGTGTAATCACACATCAAGTCTCCCTCTTCTTATCTCTCCACATTAGCATTTAGCCTGCCTCTCACTTTCCTATTTTTGTATGTTAATTTTTTTTATTCAATAATTGGAGTGCTACACAGCTTGGTCTTTTAGCTTTACCAGTTCTGTGACCAGCATTGTCTTTGAGCTTCTCTTTCTTTAAGTTATTTTCTCTACTGTAAGTCCCTGTTATTTGTTCCCTCACCAATAACCACACAGCATTTTTTCTTTCTAACTCCAGCCCCCTTTCCTGTGTTCTGCCTTACAGGTTATCAGCCTTACATTAATCTTAGGCAAAGTAAGGTTTTGGATAAAGGTAAACCTTTTACATATGTTCTACTAAAGTACAACTTGCCATACTGACCTTGGTCCACATACTTCAACTATTTGTTTCTGATGAGCTGCTTCTCACCACTCAGATGTTCAACCATCTCCTTTCACTCTTGCTGTGCTCTGGATTACTCCACTCCTCTACCTGACCCCCAATTCCACCCACCCCCACTTTCCTTAGATTTATACTTATCCAAACTACACCCTCTCAGCCCTCAGCCATTTACAAGCTGCCACCCACCTATCACCACACCCACATCTGATCCATATTTCCACCTATCTTCTCCCTTCTAACTCTATCAACTCAATGCAACTCTATCCACCATCCTCCCAATAAAATCTACTCCTAGCCAATCCACACATCTCCCTCATACAAAATAGACCCCACATTTCTCTCATCCCTACAACTTATCTTCTCACTCCTATATACAAAATTTACAGCTGCCAGCACACTACCACACTTTCACCATGACATGTATAACTTCAGTAGGTACTTCATTACCCTTACTCTCTCCTCTTTCAAACTTAGAATTCCACATCCTACCACACAAGCCACATCATTAATTACCACTCCTCTACACTACCTAAAAATATTAACCACCACCAGTCCTGCACAAATTTTCACATCTCAGCATATCTTTTCAATAGCACCAGCTCCCATTTCTGTGCTTATAAATACATCCATACCCACACCCCGGCACTCTGCTTACAAATATTGTAAGCATTTAACTAAACTCAAATCCATCCTACTCAACTCTCTCTCACATCAAAATCCAGGCAAATATCCATCTTAAGCCAGGGCCCACACATCTTCCCTCTCTGTTCACAGTCTCTCTGCTCTACCACTACCATCTTTCCAAATTAAAATCTCCTCAGTTCTCCCCATAACACCCCACTGCCCAAATATAGAATATCTGACCTTTTGATAACTAACGTCAACCTCAGAAGCATCACTAACAAAATAAGTGACTTACATGCTGCCCTTACCCTCTACTCTTCAGACATAACTGTTATAAATGAGACATGGTTAAAGCTCCTTATCAAAGATGGAGAGATTGTAACCAAAGGTTATGGCATTAGTATACAAGACAGACTGAACAAACAAGGGGGAGGCATTGCTATCATGTTTAAAGATTCCCTTCAACTTGCCCAACTGACTTGCCCTCCCCCAGACATCCCCAACTGTGAAATTATAACCACTTGCCTGGAAATCAACTCCCACAAAACCATAATAATCATTGTTACCTAATTTACCCATAGGAACAACCTCCCTATCATTGAACACCTCCTCTCCTGGGCATCCTCTTACTTCAGTCAAGAAACAATAGTATAAGGTGACTTTAACCTAGTCTGGCTTTCCTGTTCCTCCAATAACCCCTCCAACTGTATTAACCTTTCCAGTTTCTCACAAACCATTAACTCTCCTACATGTATTGATAAACACTCCAAAAAAGTATCAATTTTAGACTGGATACTTAGCAAACAGGCCCAACTTAAATTATCAAGCTGGCTGCATGACACACGTAGTGACCACTCCCTTACCTTTCTACTTAGGAAATGGCTTCACACAACCAATAACATCATATTTAAAAACATCCACAGCAAAAATAACTTCTCCCCTACTATATTTAATATACTTCTACAACAGTGCGATTGGTCCCCACTAAAATTCTTCCAGTTAGACCTTGCTGTTCTGTATTTTAACAAATGTTCTTCCAGATGTTTGATAACCTCGTTTCCACTAGGAAAATATGTGTCAGGACTAAACAACTCCCTTTGGTTATCTAATGACACTAAGCAAATAGTTAAACAAAGTGACAGAACCTGGTCACAATACCAGAGAACCAAAAACAAAGATAACCTAACCTCATATCAAGAGCTGAGAAACCTAACTAAGAAACAAATCAAATATGATGAAAAACTTTCATCCAAACATGCCGACAAAAGCACTCTAACAATGCACAAACATTTTGGCAAAGTATCCATTATCTCATCAACCTAGGCAAACCCTCTACCCTTGCTTCATCCATCAAAAATACCTCTGACGGTATAGCTTTTCAATTTAACACTCACGTTATCAGCTCCATAACCTCTCTCACAAACCACAGCACTAACCTACCCCTTTCAGTCCCCAACATTACAGAATGTAACTTAACTTAATTTCTTATTTAAGTCCATTCAAACCAACCACGTAAAAAGGCTGCTAAACAAACTAAAGCCCTGTACTCTTGCAGCAGATCAACTCCCTAGTGAATTTGTAAAACTAGCCACCCCATCTGTCTCGTATCCTATATCTATCTTAGTAAAACACTCCATTTCTGAACAATACGTGCCTCTCATTTGGAAAATATCTCATGTCATCCCCCTACATAAAGGTGTCCCCTCTACAGACTTCGCAAGCTACCATCCAATTGCCACCCCCTTTCCAAAATGTATTCATCAGCAATTACTTGACAATCTCCTTAACAACAATCTCTTATCCAACTCACATCATGGCTTCTGAAAAAAGCATAGTACTAATACTGCACTAATTGGTTTCATCAACACTGTAAATCTCCACAAAAATGATGTTCAAGTTGTCTCATCTGTCTTCCTCGACATGTCCAGAGCTTTCAATACCACATCTCACCAAATGCAGCTTAACAAACTGGCTACTTATAACCTCAGTGTAACATCCCTGACTTGGTTTCATAGCTATCTTTCCAACATACAGCAGTCCACTAGATAGGAAACAAATTGCCCCCCCCCCCCACCTATCTCTGTGGGAATCCCTCAAGGCTCTATCCTCAGAATCCTCCTCTTTGTCCTATTACTAATGAACTCAGTTCTTCCACCCAACTAGTCACTTTTGTTCAATACACCGATGATGTCTCTGTTATCTGGTCTGCCTCCTCACCCCAGTAACTACAAGGAAAAACGCAAAAATCTCTCCAAGATGTAGAAGAATACCTTAGCAACCATCAACTCATTCTCAACCCAAATGAAACTAAGCTTATGGTCTTCTGCAACAATAAAACTAAAACATCCAAACTTCTCTTACCATCTACTCCTCCAATGGTACAAAAACCGAACCAGTCAGACGAACTAAACTTCTAGGTGTAACAATAGATGACTGTCTAAAATTCGACAAACATATATCACTAACAATTAAAAAAACTTCATATCAAATTTGGCTCACTCTGTAGAGCCAGACCTTTCTTAACTAACTAACTAACTAACTAACTAACTAACTAACTAACTAACTAACTAACCATGCCAGACTTTCTACAGCCAGATCCCACCTGCTTTCCACCCTTCTTATTTCTCACAAATATCTTCAGCAACCTGCACATGACTGATTTAAAGCTGCTATAACAAAATAGCCAAGCTTGCAGTAAACCTGCTTCACAAATCCCACCACTGTACCGCACTTCGCCAACTCAACTGGCTTGAACTACCCAACCTACTAACTCTGAACCAACTCACCATTGCACATAATATCATCCAGAAACCTGATCACTGCCCTGCTCATTTTAACCTAGTTGAACCAAACACCAACCCCAGGTGCCTGAGATTATCAAACTACTAAAGGTAAAAAAGTCCAAAAACTACTATGGTGACTGTCTTTATTCTAATAAATTGTCCAAATCATGGAACCTACTGCCCCAGCAAATACTTAAAAATTCTGACAATCGCATATTCAACTACTCCTAAAAGAACACTTTACTATCCACTGGCTATGCTCCTGCACCCACCCTGGCTAACCCCTCTAACCTAACTGACTTCTACAATAAAATTGTATAAGTCTCATTCTTACATTTCTCTGCTCTAGTTATATCTTTCATGTAAAAATATATATCACATCATATTCCTGTCTGTACTTCCTTATCTCTTACCTACTACAAAAAACAAAAAACAAAAAAAACAAAACAAAAAGAAATTGCTACTATTATCTTGTATGACATCACTTATCTGTTTTATCAATGAATTCAGAAATTGTAATTGCCCCTGTCATGTATGTAACTTGTTTATCTTTTCTATTGCTAAGTTGTATGCTACTTGTCTTGGAGCTTTTCTTCCTGGATCCCCACTGAATATGGACCGAGTTGGACACTACCCTGTAAACAAATGTAAATAAATAAAAAGAATTAAATAAATAAATACATCTTTATAGCTTGAGCCAGGTAATTTAATTTCAGACTATTTTTCAAAGTTAGCTGGACTGAGATTAACCTCTTTTCTTACAGTATCCTCTGTTACAATATGTTCATTTCAACAGTTACAATATAGTCTGACATACTGGTGTATTTCTTTTCTGTCCAGAAGGACCCATTGTTGGTACACTTTTAACACAAACAGTGTTACAAATACATTTTCAACACAAACACCTGTGCAAATCAGTTGCTATACAAATGACATATAATTCTTTACAAAACTCTTAACTAGCTATGCTGGCATGTGTTACACATCCACTGGTTTACTCCTCCTGGCATAGCTGACACTAGCTCACATCATCACAGGAGACTTTAGATGTAATTTAAGAAAGGAAAAAGGGAAATAACACACAATATAAGAATATTGAGAGAGGTTGTAAATAACAGTCGGTTAAGAACAGGTAAAAAAGAATATACGTATGGGAGTTACTTCAAACAGAATTTGATTATATATTGTTTACAAATGACAAGAAATAAAATACGGAACTGAAGAAGCAAAGTTTTCAGAACATAGGTCTCTATGGGCAATATATGTCTGACAGGAAAAAGTAAAGGGAAGGAGTGTCTTAAAGAAAGAGGGCACTTGAGGAAAGATCATATGACAACAAAACCATTTTGTGGCAGTTTGACATAGTGGTGGATGTTGTATAAAGAAAAGTTTAATACAATACTTAAAGCTAGAGTGAGAGAGAGAGAGCAAGAGCAATACAAGAATGAAACAGAGACATATAAGCAAAAATAAATTTGTGAAAGAATTGTAGAGAAAGAACAAGAGGAAGTCTTAAAAAAAGAAGAGATTATATAAATATAATGCAGTAAAAATGGAAAAAATGATATTTAAGCAAGAATATTATTTGAAGGGGAAAGTGTCCTCATTTTTGTTAATAAACCAAGATATAAAGAGAAAAAGATGAATGTAATTAAGCATGAAAATGATAGTTAAAATACAAATAAAATGAAATTATGGATATAGTTGAAAGGTATGTGCATAATATGGATGAGAAGGAGAATGTAATAGAGGGTATATAGAAAGTAAAGCAGATGGATAAGGAGGTAGTAGATGAAATAGAAAGAAGAAGTGAAAGGAATGAATTAAAGTGTATTATAAGGAAAGTAAAGTAGAATTTGTATCAGGTCTAGGTGAATTAGGGTATATTTTTATAAAGAAATGTCAGATAAAAAGAATGTTTTTCTGAAAGTATGAACAGATGGAGGAAGGCTTAAAAATGATATGTATACAGAATTGTATATGGAATAAGGGGAAAGGAATAAAAAAGGGAGAACAGTTATTTTGAGGAATATCTACTATAAAATGTATGAAGATTATACAGAAAAGAATGATGCATGTCATGAAAGAAGAACTTGACAAAGGGGGTGAAACGGGTTAAAGGGAGAATAGTAAATCTAATGCTAATGATGGTTAAAGAAGTGGTTCAGTGTGTCAATAAAAGGGATGGAGATAGAAAAGTAACAGCATGTGATGTGGCTAAAGCATTTAGTGGTATTGAGCATGGTAAAACGTTGAACATTTAAAAGGATAAGAGGTAAGAGAAAAAGGATAGTGAGGACAAGTTATGAAAATTCTTGTGTGTCTGTGATCATGAATAGATTGGTAGGAAAAATATAGGACAGGGAAGGCTGGTAAAGCAATGTTGTCCATTGATCATGTGGCTGTTTGTAATGGTAATGAATGCAGTTATCAAACACATAAATCAAGGTTAGAGGATGGTATATTGGACTTTAAGGAAGGGATAAAGTTACCACCTATGCAGATGATTTGGTTTTAATAGCCAAGAAAAATATTGGGTAGAAAAGACAATTTTCAAAACAGAACACATTTTGGGAAAAGAAGGATTACAGTTAAATAAGTCAGAATATGAAGAGTTTGGAGATGTGGTAAGAATGGCAGAAATTTATTTTTCCAAAAGTGAAATTGATGTTCCAAGGTTTAAGTTGGAAAGAAACAAATTGTAATAGAACAATGAAGTGAATTTCTAAAAAATACCTAAACTAACAGATTGGAGCAGGGTGTTTCAGTTGCCCCTAAGAAAAAGGGCGTGTATGCTTAACAAAACTATATTATGAAAGCTAGTATATTTAGGTGGTGGGTATAAGTTTCCATTCTGTATGGAAACTGAATTTGTGGGTATCTTTTTTAGATTTTTGTGGGGGAAAGAATGAATCCAGTCAAAAGAGGGATAGTTTAGAAGGTAGAAAAAGGAGGGAGGGGACTTGAAATTAATAAAACCAAGCTTTTACTTAATGTCAGTAAATTTGTTTTAGTGGTAAAAGAAGTGTATGAAAAAGACCATACTAGGAAATTTGTTATTTGAAAAATATTAAGGTATGCAGATGGGGTAAGAGAAGGAAAAGATAAAAGATTTGGAGTAGAAGGACTATGACTATAAAATAAAACAAGGAAAACTGATATAAATGAAGCAGACATGGAAAGGAAAAATGGTATAAAAATAATGAAAACAACCTATTATGTGGATCCTTGGGGAAAACGGGGTGAATACAAAGAAGACAGTGAAGAAAAGGCTGGGGGGGATTTTAATCCTGTTTTGAAGCCCGTGGTTTTCTGTGGCATTATTTTTGGACAAACTTCCAGTGAAAAGTAACATGAAATATAAAATGATAGAAGAAAGAATATGCAATAGCTATAATACTCAAGAAATATCACAACATTGTTTTTAGATTGTAAGAAAAATGAATGTTTTGGACATTATTCAGAGATTTTTATGATTGCAGACTAGTTTAAAAAAAGTTCCATGTGGGCATAATGCTTTATGAAAAATATAAAGTTAGGAGTGAAAAAGAAAATGAAAAATGGAATAAAATTTTATCCATTGCTGTTTGGTGTTTATTGAAAAAAGACATATAAAGAATAGTCGTATAACAAAAGAAAAGATGATGCAGGAGTAGTATGTGATGTAACGAAGTGGTTATGGTGGAAAGGGTGGGGGGATGATATGGTAGTTAAATGTATTTAGGAAAATGAACATGTAAAGTGTTTTATTAAAATGCTATAAAGTTATAAATATGTAAATTGTTTTATTAAGATGTTTAAAGTGTTGTATAAATTGTGAATATAATGCATATTTAAATAATAAAAAAAATGATGGAAAAGTATTAATATAATAAAGGAACCCCCAAACCTTTTTTCAGTAAGTGCCATGGGGTCTTTTTCCATCCATCCGAGCTACCACCAACTCAGGCAGATGGGACCTTGGTTTAACATCTTATTCAAAAGACAGAATTACTTTGCTAATTATGCTGGGCAACAGGGCAAAGTGCTAGTATATCTGGCATCCTTTCCTCTTTTTTTCCCCTTTTCCATTTCCATCCACTGCACTGCTAGGTATTGTGGCTACAAATTACCAGATACTGTCTCTGTCTTTCTTTCTATGGCATCATGCACATTAACATTTATCATTGGGTAGCATATCATACCTCTCTCCTTAACTTCCACAATTGATGCTTGTATTGTCTATGTAAGATTTAGCACCAGCATCCTCCTTCCATTCTTATATTTTCTGTTGACTCTTTTAAATTATTAATCGCTTCCTTCTTATACACCAAGGATTCCAGTTGAAGTAGCCATGTATCACATTAACTGTTCCGTTTAGTTGCTGATAATCCTTTTCCATGGAGAAATTTTTTTTTGATGCTACCACTTCACTTGTGGTGGTATCTAATTTACTGATAATGATTTCCAGATTTTCAGATTTTCATCCATTCAGTACTCCTAGCCACAAGTTATTTCAAATTCTTGAAATGGTGCAACTTCTACTATAACATACCTTGCAAATCTTTCTTAACATACTGCTTTTATTTAAAAAAAAGGCTTGCCATTGGATGCCGCACTCACAACTCAAGCTGTCTCTTCCATTGTGGTCTGTATGACCCTCCCCCATTATCTCACAGTTTCACTTCTAAGATTGGAGATCCACAGGTTTTCATATCAGACCTGCTACATTGTACAGTACTCCCAAATCAATTGTGTCATCCCACTAGTGGACTTTACTCATTTAAAATTCATGTCACTCAAGTGTGATCTGCAATGTTGATGTCTGTTATTCAAAAATCCCTTAGAGTAAACTTGTACATAACAAATAAAATAAAGTAAAATAAAGCTCCTTCTGTTTGGAAAAATAGCTGTCAAACAACAGTAGCTAAGATAGTCCAACTATCCTAAGAGACCTAACTGGACTGTCCTACAATAGAAATACCTTGAAGTGAGAATAGATAGCAGTCTACATATGAGGAGTATGCACACAGCACAGTAAAATGTATCAAGATGAAAGTGAGATATTTCTACAGAAACTGCAGGTATTTTTTACCCACCTCAAAGCTAATACCAGCATAGCTTCATAGATTCATAGACTTTTATTAGCTTAACAACCCAGGGGTCCTTTCTAAGCCTAGCCAAGTTTTCTGGAAAGAACAATGATGTCCTTTATCCATATAAGATAGTGAAGACCAGGCATTTATAAGCTATCTCTTTCCATAAGAGACATGGGTGCCAAGTCTAGTGTAAATTTCCTATTTCCCATCCACTTGTCTTGGGTCGCGCTTAAACTGAGTAATAGATAAACTCAACCTGACATGGATGGGAAGCCCGTTCCATAGGCTGGGCAGTCTTTGAGACATACCTTTCTCTCCAGCAAGTTCTGTTTTAAGTCACAGACAGAATTCAGGTCCCTAGACTGTAGAACAGAGCATGTGCTGTAACTTTAAGAAGCATTTCCAAGTGTAGGCTCGTGCATATAAATAGTGAGCACATGCGGGCAGCAGTGTCATTTTGAGAGAATAACCAGAGTGTTGACATGTCTGAGTGCAGTAGTCCATCTGTTTATAAGTTTTTTTAAGTTTGTTACTAAGCCTTAATCCTGATGTGTCTGTGTATAATAAAGCTGCTTGAACCAAACTCACAACTGTCCATCTGTTTTATCCTGACTGAACGAGAGACAGTAGACCTTGTACTTCTGGTATTGTTTGATTTGTGAATATGTAGGAGATTCATAAGTGTGGGATTTGTGGATGCCTTGTAAGCCAGGCATAGATCATCCTTCAGCAATCTGTAGGAGACTGAGTAGAGATAAAGGACTTAAGGCACTCTGCATAAGGCAGGTTTGTTATGCCTTGCAATCTTTTTTGTAAGGAACCTCTGAGGTAACTCCAGTTGCATATGCCTGGTCAGGTACGTAACGAAGTGAGCATTGTACTCTATAATTGGTCTAATAAGGGCAGAGTACAGTGGGATAATGAAATCTTTGGACCTAGGTGCCATGTCCTTACTTATAAGTTGCACAATTCAAAAGGGTTTCCTCACCACTGTGGCCATGTGGTGGTTGAAGGTAAGGTTACTCTTTACGTCCGTACACAGATCCCTGACCACTGGGTCATCTTTTAGGGGTATATTATCAACATGGTAATTAGCCAGGATGGTTGACTTCCCAAAGGGTATAATTATGCATCTGTTAGCACTTCTTGAAGAATGCTAGTGTCTGCAGGTGAGTCAGTGATAACCCTCAGCTTGCAATTATTTGAAAACTTAATCAGCCATAAACCTTCAGCATTTGCTTCCATTTCAGAGATATAGATGTCAAAAAGAAGTAGACCCAGTACTGAACCCTGGGGGAATCTGCTAGTGGCTGGTGTCTTGTTGGAAGTGGCCTCACATATTTTGAACTTCTGGGTCCTATAAGTGAGCCAGTTGGCTATCCTGTTGGTGATAAAAGGGTTTTTACCTAAATGAGTGTGCTTGTCTGTAATACCTAAGTGGGGTATTGTATCAAAAGCTGTGGCAGGTCGCATTAAGCTATGTACCCAGTCTTGTCCTTTATCCAATACCTTGATGACCTTCTTGAAAAAGTCTATCAGATTTAATAGACATGACCTTCCTTTAAGAAAGCTGAACTGTGATGGTTCCAGCATTTGTAGGTTAGCTATATCCTCATTTCTTATGTCCTTGGGCACAAAATCTGACTGTAAATTCCACTTGAAAAGTGATTCAAGTGGTCCAGAGAGGTTATGTTTCATGCTATTTATTAAGCTCCTAGGACACTGCTGGGGCCCATTGATGCAGTGTTTTTGACCTTGGAAAGTTCACTGATGACCTGTTCCCACTAATGTTTGGGATGATTGTGATATGTTATTTCCTTTGGATTATTGGAGAGGGGATGTGGGGAGGAGATATTTGAGCTGAACTCGCCAGCCAGAAGGTTGGCAATGGCCTCCGTTTCTGTGTAAGTGATGCCATGTACAAGTTGCACATTGTTGCATATTTCCCAAGGCTGAGGATATGGCTGTAGAAATCTTTGTTGTTGTCCTTTGCCAGAGAAACTAATTTTTTCTTCAAATTTAGCCTTGAAGTATTAGTATGCCCTCTTAGCTGCCAGCTTAGATTGGTCAGGAGGCTTTTTGTTTATATGTCTTTGTTCCTCTTATGCTTGGCCAATATTTTTTTCTTGTTTTGTATAACTGACTGATATTGTGAATTCCACCAGGGTGGCTTGTCTTTTGAGTTGCTCTTATTTTTAATATGAGTGGGCATATCTCATCTTATACAGATATCAGTATGGCTCTACAGAGATTTTGTAAATAGCTCTGCACATGCCATGGTGTTTCCTGGGTTTAGGGGGGTTGCTTGGAATTTATCCAAGGTGTCACTTAATAGTTAGCGGTTAGCCTTTGAATAGTTCCTGAAGGTGTTTGGCTTCACTGCTTCCCCCAGATTTAATTTTTGTTTCAAGCAATACTGCATTATGGTCAGATGTAACAAGTAAAGACATTACATTGGGTGAGTAATGTTGCCCTATCACCATGTTCATGAGTACAAGGTCAAGTATGTTTGTACCCCTGGTAAGAGAATGGACTAGCTGTTCCAGAATGTTAGTATTAACAAAGTTTAGGAATCGTGAGCGTGTGCATTAGAAGTCATGAAGAAATTCCTTTGTTATCCCAAAACTGTAGTATGACACAACAGCTATAGCAAACCCCCCAAAAATATGATCTGGAAAATATTTCAACAGTATATAACCCAGCTGGAAAATTTGCCATTCATTATGATGCACTAAACAAACTTCCCTGGTTTTCACTCATTAATTTATTATACTTAACCATCCATAAGATCTTTTTGTACAATCCTGAAAGTGAATTTAGATCAGACAAAGAAAACCAAAATATTTAGGCAATGAAACGCCCAGTAGCTGTCAATCTTCTGAATGGATTTCAGTAATGCTAACTGTAAAATAGCCACAGCAGTAAGCTCATTCAAAAATACATGGAAAGTGCATCTTAATTCACCAGTACATTACAACTCATATGGCATCACTTACATTTATTTGATTTATGTATTACTAAGCAGTGATTGTTTTCTGTGCATTACTCCATATGCTCTAACATTTACCTCAAACTTTAGACATGTTTGGTAAATATTTTGTATATAATTACTTATATAAGGTAATTATATGCATATCCTTTGCACTTAATAGCTATAATTAATTCTAGTATTCATTTCCTTTGTGAAACCTTCATCTGTCACAGGTCCTACTGTATTAGATTGTATTTGTGGTTTTTTTTTTTCAGTTTGGGATTTAAGTGTTTGAGTCTGAGGTATCTACCTATTCCCGCGGAAAATGGACCTGGCCAGTGGGGTAACCTACTTAAAACATTAAAGATAAATAAATTACTACAGAGATGACTTTTATATTCAAGATCTACTGTTATGGCGGGTAGCTCACACACTTTTTATTTTCTATTAAATCATTGACAATTGCTAGAATTATAACTCAATGTGTTTAATTTGTTGAACTACTACTTGTGGTTTTACCAATTTTCCAAAATTGTAGCCCTAGTTTATGAAATGCTGTTTATAATGTCTCATTCCACAGTGAAACTTAAGTTATTGCCATTGTGTAATCCCATCCAAATAAGGCAAATTTGCTCAGTAAGTATAAAGTTAATGCACATCAGCTGCAAAACTCAGCATTTTTCATACAGTAGTGCAGTGCCAGTTCCTTAGTATGCCAAAGGATTGTTAGATGATGCTATATTAAAACATTACAGCAATTCTTAACTTGTAGTGTACAGTTAAAGACAGGCAGTTCATTACCTCTCATTTTAATGAAGACTGTAGTAAGTAGAAATGGACTACACATCAGACCGTGATGACAAAATGGAATTAAGTAATATTTTGCATGTTAATTATGTAGAGTGATGTGCAAGATCTGTGAAAAGCAAACACTTCAAAAAGGAATATGATACTCTGTATGTTGAAGTAGCTCTTCAAAAATGTTTGCTGCAACTTTTGCTCATTAATCTTTCACAAGCTGAATGATTTTAAAGTGTAAGAGGCTGATGTTAAATTATAATTTAGCATATAGACTGGCCCAATAAAAGGCATAATTGCTGCATAATTAATGACTAGGCTGCTGTGGCATTTTATTTTTTTAATAGACACTTATTTTGCTTGATTTAAAAATGCATGATTTACTTTTATTTCTGTTTTGCTTTTTGTATTTGGCCCAAAGTCACACAAATCTTTCTCTTCTTTCCTTCTCTCACACAGCTACGTGTTCTGAAGTAGGAAAAGATATTCTTGCTTCTGGTGGAAATGCTATGGATGCCGGGATTGCTACCACATTGTGTTTGGGACTTGTGCATCCACACTCTGCTGGCATTGGTAAATAACGTTTGTATAGGATTGCATTGCTGGTATTTCACATAAAAAAACAATGAATCTATTAGTGTGGAATTACAAAAATGTGTTCCAACTCAGCAAAGGCTTTCATTGAATTCAAATTTTGTTTTATTCACAATTTGTGATTTGCAATGACACCTGCAAAATGGAGTCCACATATAAAAGTAAATAAGAATTTTGGCAGGCTGTGTTACGTCACCATGTATCCATCAAAATACCTTAGCTTATGGGGTGGTATAGCATCTCTAGTTGTTGTTGTTGTTTCTTTCAGCTTTTCCCGGTTAGGGGTCACCACAGCGGAACTCCGGTCCGCTAATGATTGGTAGTTGATTTTTACGTGCCAAGTTACCAGCCCTGATGCACAACCTTCAACGAAGGTACGTCCATTCACGCATGTCTCCACGCAGAAGACGCTCTAGCTGAGAATCGAACCAGACAGCATCTTACTGTGAGGCGACAACGCTACAGCAGCACCACCACCACGGGTATAGCATCTCTAGTAGTAAATTA